>NC_072409.2:100377500-100677500 GCF_028858775.2 Pan troglodytes | reverse complement strand
CTTCTCTCAAAAGCCCTTGGCCAACATTTTGCCGTAACCTTCATGATTGAGCCATTTGGACAACTCATCCCACTAAACCAGTCTCTGGAACTCAGTCTCCTGAGCAGCCAGAACTCCCTGTGTAATTCTGGGATTTCCCAATGCCAACCTTGATTTGGTAACTAAAGCTACCAAAGTTCTGTACCCACACTGGGCTGACATATCTAGGCTTGGTAAGTGAACTACAAAGAAGTCTATGAAAGGTTTTCTCTCCGTTCCTTTAATTCTAAGGCCCTAGACCCCTGTTCTGTTTTGATGACTTTCTCAAGTAAATAAAAAAGACACACTTTATCTTAGAGACTGTAAATTGAGTAACCTTGTGTTCAGCCCATTTCCTATGGAAAAATACATATTTGATGAGCCAACAACAGGTCTCCCCCCTCTAATGAAGAGATGTGGTAAAAGGAGAAAGTAAAGTGATGACAAAGCTCTGGCCCGGGTGCAGAGTCTTTCCTCATTTTTCCAGTGACCTTAACACAGTTGTTTCAACAACTAGTTTGTAAACAGATTTGAAGTGATGAACACAAAACTGTCAAACGTCTTAAAGTTTGTCACTGGTGCCCTTTAAGGACAATGGCAGGAAATTCTAATTCCAAGAATTTGAGAGTGACAAGGCATTTTAGCTGATCATGTACTTCTCTGGATATGAGGATCCTTTTGTGGGAAGATTCTCTCTTGGCTCTTTCAAGGTTGGAGGGAGAATCGAAAGAAACCATGGTTGTCAGAACACTCTGTAAGACTAAACAAGTGAAAGGGATTATAAGCAAGGAGGCAAATGAGTTTCTTAAAGGTGCACCAGCCCAGAAATTAGAAGGTGGAGCATCAAGATGTAATTCCACCACCGCCTGGCTGTGGCACTTGGCTATGTCACTTGACATCCGGGGTGTCTCACTTGTTAAATGGTGACCCAAACTCTCTCCTTGGCTGCCTCACAACTTTGTGTTAAGAAGCAAATAGCTGGTTGTGGAATGAGGAGTACCAGGAGGAGTAACATATGAGGTATGGCACTATCATTTTCTGTTCAGACTAACTCCATAAGAGCCACACTTCTTGTCCACACCCAAGCTTCCTCCACTTTGCAAGTGTCATTTTAGGCTGCTTCACATTATGTTTATTCTTTGACACATGCATTAGAAGACCTGTCAATTAAAAGGCAGAGTGAGAATGTCTATTGTTTAGTTTTTAAAAAGAAAAAGACTATGAAAACTGCAAATGTGAGTACAGGTTGAGCAACCCTAATCTGAAAATCCAAAATTGAAATGCTCCAAAATCTGAAACTTTTTGAGCACCCACATGACACAAAAAAAACAAAAAAAATGCTCACTAGAGTATTTTGGATCTTTGGATTAGGGATGTCCACCCTGTGCTATCATGAAAACACACTTCTCAATTATTTCTTATATTTCACCTCCATTTCCTCTTTTATATAACTTTAACCTCTTCCTCTCTTTGATTCCTTCCCGACTCAGAAATATACACAAATCTCATTCATTTCTATTTAAAGTAAAACTAGCAAGAAAGATAACTCCCTCAATCTTGCTTTCTCTCCTAACACACCCTTCTCCCACTCCTTCTATTCACAGGCAGGAGCTTCAGAAAACAACTGATGCTCACTCTCCCTACTTCCCCACCTCCCACTGACCTTTAGCCATGCTGCCTGACTCCTGCCTCAACTTCCCTAAAACCTTATGAGCTAAAGGTCTCCAATGACCTAACTATGAAATGCAAAGGATACTTTTCCACCTGTATCCGTGAAGACCTCTTTGCCACACCTGGCTCTGCTGACTGCATTCCAGAACTCACCCTTCCCCCAAGTCCCTTGCCTGTCCTGTGGCCACCAACTTGTAGAGTCTTCCTCTCTCACACATCTATGTAGCTCTTGTTTGAATGGTCACTGTCCCAGCCATGCTTCAATGTTCTGTGTTCCCAAAAGGTTCCTTCCTCCATTCTCTTCTCTTTTGTTATGGCTCTCCGGGAAATACAGGTGTTCTTCATCACTTCAACAACTACGTGCATGCTAAAGACTTCCAGTCTACAGATGCAGCTTGTTGCTGCCTGTGCGTGTCATGCCCTTATTTATTAATGCTTTCAGTAATTTTTATTTATTTTATTAGAGCTTTCAAACTCAGCATTATAAGTGTTGATACAGTAGTTACTTAGGAAACTATCGAATGAGTTAGAGGATAACTATGAAGGAAGAGCACTTCTTTTTGAAGAAAACACAAAATTCCATGAGCAGGGACACACACAGTAAAAAAAAGGATATGGAAAATAAATGCCTTAAGATCCTTAGAAGTTATTTTCACTTTATCTCCATTCTGTAACCTTTTCTATATATTGCGAGGGTAGAATCCTAAGACAAACTACCAAACCCATGAGTATAAAGAACACACGCATAGCTGAAATTTCAAATGCAAAATCCAAAATGCTAAGGATCTGCTGTATAATTTTAAAAGTTTAATAAACCTCTACGGATGGATGAAAAGTACTTTCTCATGTACTAAAACAGCTTTAACAGAGCTGCCTTAATAACTCATTAAAAAAACCTTCATGTTCAAAGAGAGAATCTGTTAATTCTAAAATGATCTGGAAAGGAACAAAAATTAACCAAGTATGATACCACAGAAAAATATCTAATGGAAGGGGAAAATATCACGATATATTAAATTTTAAGAAGTAGCTTACTGAACAGTATATTTAATATGATTCCAATTAAGAAAAAAATTTAATATCTCTATATATGAGGAGAAAAAGAATACACACAAAAATAATCAGGATTATAGTAATACATATTTCATTCTCTTTCTGCTTTCTATAGCTCTGAATTTTCTACAATGAACACTTCTTAAAATATATTTTTAAACCAAGATTATGCGAAAAATGTAAGAAAGAAATAATCATAATATAATATTTGACGAAAAAATCTATTATGGTTACAACTGTATCAAGAAGCACATGCCTAGGGAAAAGACTGGAAGGAAATACACCAAAATTCTGTATTCAAGTGGTCATCATTACGGTTGTTTCTCCTTTCCTCCATTTTCCCCAATGTTTGGCAGTGTGATTTATTATTTTATAATAAAAATAATAGCTAAAAATATTTAAAGATAAAAGCGACTTGAAAGGGAGTTGTGCCCCAAAGTTGAATTTTGTTTTGCTTTCATGTAACAGTGCCACCTATTCACTGAGTCCGTGAGCAGCCACCGTATCTCCTTCCCTGATTTATAAAATGGGCACTCTACTTGCCTAGGCCTCTCCTGACCTCACTGGTTTGTCAAACGCAATGCACTATGCAAATATCAGTATCATATTCCTTCAAGGGTGGGACTGTCCTCCCCTCTTCCCCCAGGAATGCCCACAACCCTTCCTGACCTGCTCACAGTAGACGCTCCGCGCTGTCTGGGCGCCTGTTGTGTATCACATGATGCAAAGTGAAGGCTGCTTGTTGCCATATCTGAGTGAGAAGATCTGTTAATTAAAAAGGCAGAGTGAGGTTTTTTATTTCTTTGTCCTGTGAGAAAAGTCTACACCAGTGCAATTACACAACATAAGGCTTCCAATTATTTTTATACATCTTACCTCCATTTCTTATCAATTTTAAAAATCAAGTAACAAAAATCTACTGTTATGTGTCAAACATTCCTGAAATACAGCCCTAATAACTTTATTTTTTCATTCTAGTACACAAAAAATAAGTTAACTGAAATTACTCCACAGGTCTCCACCCAAAGATAGGGTTGTATCTTGTATATATCCTTCCAGGTTTTTTCCCAAGTAAATCTATACATATTTTAATAAAACTTTATTAAAGATACTTATTATAATGGGTTATGGTATACAGTATAATGGATTATATATAGGAATTATTCTGAATCTTTTCTTCTCAATAAATACAGAGTTGCTTTATCATAGCATCTGCAACATGCTGCTGACTGGAAATAATGATAATTTGTTACCTGTCCCTCATTTTCAGGCATGTAGGTTACTCCCAAAGTTTTGGCATTACAAACTACTGTTAATAAGCCCCTTTACTCACTTGCCTAATTATTTCCAAAAAATACATTCCCAAAGGCAATGGTACTTATTTTGTAAAGTACTTTATTTTTAATAAACTGTCTAATTTCCCACTAAATACACACCACAGAAAGCTGAAGTAACATAAAGAAGGTAAGGACCAATCTGCCTTGCAGAATCTTCGGCCAGTTTGTTGACCCACAGATATCTGACAGGCACACAATGGGGGCAGGTCCACTCAGAGAAGGAAATTTCCAGAAAGAGGTTAAGAGTAAGTCCTGCCCTGTATTACAATAGAATTGCCAATCTCCTCCCATTTCCACTCACCTTAACAGTACACATCTCACAGAGAAGAGCTAGAGTCATTAAAAAAAGAGGTAAAGTCATTAAAAAAAGAGGAGAAGTTTTGCGTGGTTTTTTGTGGTTGTTTTTTGTTTTTGTTTTTGTTTTTGTTTTTTAATTCTAAGATGTACAATGGGTGCGGTGGCTCACGCCTGTAATCTCAGCACTTTGGGAGGCCGAGGCAGGTGGATCACCTAAGGTCAGGAGTTCGAGACCAGCCTGGCCAACATGGTGAAACTCCGTCTCTACTAAAAATACAAAAATTAGCCAGGTATTGTGGCGCATGCCTGTAATCCCAGCTACTCGGGAGGCTGAGGCAGGGAGAATCACTTGAACCCAGGAGGCGGAGGTTGTGGTGAGCCAAGATCGCGCCATTGCACTCCAGCCTGGGCGACAAGAGCAAAACTCCATCTCAAAAAAAAAAAAAAAAGTGCAGTGTCCTCAATTAAGTGGAGTTTTGTTTTTTGGTTTTTTTCCCCCATTGGAAGTTCAGACTTCCCAATGCACTCTAATATTTTACACTAGACATTCATTTTTATCTTGGATATATCAAGTTCCCTAAATTTTTCACATCACATAGGGGAAAACTGAAGTTGTTCTTACAAGAGTGGTTAGGTGTGGGTGGTGGGAGGGAAGAAAACTTCACAGGTAAGGGAAAATGTCATTAGAAGACAAGTTATTTCCATCACAAAAACTTCTTATTCTGAGAATACAGGTACCACTTCCATAAATAAGACTCTGGGCAGTGACCATCAGCTCCGTTTACAAGCAGGGAAAGAGGGAGTGACCTACTGAAAAGGCTATCTACCCATTTGGACCATTCTTGCCCATCTGTTCACTTACAGACTCATTTTCAAGGGCTAGAAACATACAGTCTCTGAAACGTACTGTTAAAATATCCCCTTTTCACATTTGCCTTTAGCTTTAATAAAAGTCTCCCCAATATTGAAATTTTTACTTAGTCGTAACTATCACCCTTTTCTTTAACATTCCTGATTTTGAGGGCATACTTAGAAAAACCTTCCCTCTACAAAGATTATATAACATAGTTTTACCTGTGTTTTACTTTTTAACATGTCATATTTAATCGTTTATAATTTAAATAAATGGTACAAGATAGTGCTGTGTAATTTTTTCCCTGATCTTTTGCCATGTTTCCCAAGATTGTTTTTAAAAAACCACATCTTTTCCCCCAATGATTTGACATGCCATATATAACACACTAGATATAAACATAAAGTTGGTGTGCCAGGTAAATATTATATGTTTCAAAGTGCTAAAATAATTGGGACTGGGCACGGTGGCTCACGCCTGTAATGCCAGCACTTTGGGAGGTTGAGGCAGGCAGATCACTTGAGGTCAGGAGTTTGAGACCAGCCTGGCCAGCATGGTGAAACCCCGTCTCTACTAAAAATACAAAAATTAGCCAGGTGTGGTGGCGGGCGCCTGTAATCCCAGCTACTCGGGAGGCTGAGACAGGAGAATTGCTTGAACCCAGGAGGCGGAGGTTGCAGTGAGCCAAGATTGCACCACTGCATTCCAGCCTGGGTGACAAGAGTGACACTCCATCTCAAAAAATAAAAATAGTAATAATGAATTGGGAGGCCTTCAGCAAAGATGGTTCCTATACAAGCAAATGGAAACTCAACTCACTGTAAACAGTAAAACCAAACTTAAGCTTAGCCAATCAGAAACCGCCAACTCACCTCTAACTAGGAACTTCCCACTTGTTCCAGTCAAGTATTTTATTTGCCTTGCTTCTTTAAATACTTCATAAGTTTCCCCCTCCCACTCCTTAGGTAGAACACTGAACTGCTTGTGTTCTAATGATATTCAATTCAGGAATCACTTATGCTCAAACAAACTAGTTAAAATATTACTGTGCCTAAATTAATCTGTTAATAAAAGCTAAAATTATTGTATCTTTACCTGGCACAACAGACTTGACTTTAGCAGAATATAATAATTATTAACAAAATAATGTTACATTTTATTCATCTTTTCTGAGGTATAAAAGATTAGATTCAGATTCTTCAAGTCCTTCATGTTTGTATACACATGTACATGAATTCATGGAAATTCTATAGTATTTCTAGATTTATGTTAATATCACAATAAGCATATCATGCCACAAACTAATTTTTTTATTAAACAGGATTTTTTTAGATATAGACATAACTCATTTATTGAAAGTACTGTCTAGTGTTTTAAGAATGCATTTTCTCATTTCATTAATAAGAAATGCTTCAAATACATAAAGTAGAGAAAATACTATTGCAAACACACAAATATAATCTAGAATCCATTTTTGTGTACAGTCTGAGCTACATTTAATTCTTTCCTGCATGGATAAGCAAGAAATAACTCATCTACTTGTTATAAGAGCTTGGAAACAAGGCAAAAGGAAGACTGCATGTCCTCTCAAGGTCACCTTGGAGCACGGTCTGACAGGCCCACCCAAGGAACATTTAATTCCCTAGGGAGTATATATCTTGTTTGGCTTGCTATTTACTATTAAAACCTATACTCTGTAAAATTATGTTAACTTGTAGATTTTTTAATCTGGTAGATATGCAAATAATTTCTGTGTGGTAAGATTATGGTTTTATTACCTTGCCGGAGGTTAACCAGTGTTGTGCATAACAAACCTTATTTCAACACTTTTTCTTTCCTCAGTTCTCCAAATGCTGTTACCAGTTTTACCATCTTGCTGATTTCTTCACTGACATGCGTTGATTCCATAATTATGATACTTTGACATACTGGATTATTCTGCAATCTCTTACACACAGGAATTTTCCATACATGCTCAGGTCTGCTTCTGGGCATTCTTTTGTTCCATCACATATTTGCCTCTCTCTGCACTAGTCACACCGTTTTTATTATAATGGCTTTCCGAGACCTGTAAGCCAACTGGGGCAAGTTCTCTACTTTATTAAATACTCTTTTTGTGGGGTTGTTATTATTACACCTACATTCTTATTTATGAATTTCAGAGTTAGTCATTATAACATTACAAGCAAGTCCTGCTGGAGTTTTGACTGGGAATTCATTACATTATTAGGAAATCTACAGAGAATTGTTGTCTTTATAACATTGCATCTTCACATCTTTACACATTTATTCAGGTCTTCTCTTATTTCCTTCAATAAAGGCTTTTAATATCTGAACACTACACTGATATGCATGTACCCTTGCAAAAGAGCCATGCTAAATCTTTATACTGGAGGCTACAAAAAATAACACACCAAACTTCAATTACAGCTATTAGTACATTGGAATATATGCCCTTATTTTGCCCTGTTTTAACGGCTCTAACTTTTAAGTTTTTAGACAGCTTTATTGAGACATAATTCACAGACCATAAAATTCACCCAATTAATGTTTACAATCAATGGTTTTTAGTATATTCACAGACTATCACCACAATCTAATTTTATAACATTTTGTCACCAAAATGTATCCATATATTAGCAGTCACTCCTCATTCTCCACTCCACCTCCTCTAGTCCTAAACAACCACTAATCTACTTTCTGTGTCTATAGATTTGCCTATTCTGGACATTTCATATCAATGGAATCATAAAAAGTATGGTCTTTATGCTTGGCTTTTTCAGTTAGCATGTTTTCAAGATTCATTCATGTGGTATCATGTAACAGTACTTTATTCCTTTTCATTACCTAATATTATTCCATTGTATAGCTATACCACATTTTGTTAATCATTTGTTGATAATATATGAATAATTTGCATTTTGTGGCCATTACGAATAATGCTGTTATGAACATTCATGTACAAGTTCTTGGCCAAGGCATGGTGGCTCACTCCTGTAATCCCAGCAGGACTTTGTGAGGCCGAGGCGGGCAGATCACTTGAGGTCAGGAGTTCAAGACCAGCCTGGCCAACATGGCAAACTCCATCTCTACTAAAAATACAAAAATTAGCCAGGCATGGTGGTGCACACCCGTAATTCCAGCTACTCGGGAGGCTGAGGCAGGAGAATTGCTTGAACCCGGGAGGCGGAGGTTGCAGTGAGCCAAGATTGTGCCACTGCACTCCAGCCTGGGTGACAGAGTGAGACTCCATCTCAGAAAAAAAAAAAAAACAAGTTATTGTGTGGACATGTATTTTCATTTCTCTTAATTATATATCTAGCATTGCTATGGAATGCTAAATTATGGTATGTGGAATTGCTACATTATGTGGTAACTCTATGTTTGACATTTTGAAGAACTACTAGACTGTTTTCCAAAGTGGCTGTGTGATTTTTCCGATTTTTTTAATTTTTATTTTTTGTAGAAATGGTGCCTTGCCATCTTGCCCAGGCTGGTCTTGAACTCCTAGGCTCAAGCAATCCTCCTACCCCAGCCTCCCAGAGTGCTTGGATTACCAGCATGAGCCACCATGCCCGGCCAGCTATGTGATTTTATATTCCCACCAATAATGTACTAGAGTCCCAATTTCTTAACAGCTTGGCCAATACTTGTTTTTGTCCATGAGATATGGTGGTATCTCACTGTAGTTTTTGGTGTGCATTTGCTTAATGACTAATAATGTTGAGAATCTTTTTTAAGCACTTAATGGCCAATTGTATGTCTTCTTTGGAGTAATGTCTATTCAGATTATTTTCCCATTTTTAATTGAGTTACTTATCTTTTTATTATTCATTTGAATACTGCTCTAATTTTAATCACTAGGTAGAACTATTTTCGAGGGTAAAGCTTACAGCTATCTTTGTTTATACTTTTTCTCTCAATCAAATCATAGATAGCAGAGCCAATTCAAATTTAACTTCCCCAATAAATCCAACACAATATGCTATGTTCCTGTGCAATGAGATAAAAGCTAGTCCATATTTAAAACTAAAATAAAATTTCAAAAATGAATAAAAATATGTCCTTCAAGGTTTTCCATCAACGTTAATATCTCTCCTTAGGGGAGAAAAGGAATGAGTGTAGACAGGCCAACTGATGTGCTCTGGAAGCCACCATGTTTGTAATCTAGAGTCGAAATGGTATCCATCAAGCCAGTGGAGCCCTCTCAAATCCTGCAGAGACCTTCGCACATCTCACCAGGAGCTCCCCCGAGTCACCCCCACCAGGGCTGGAGCTTGACCTCGTCACTGTGATACTCATGGGCAAGCTAGGGAATCCAGTTCTGCCCAGCTATGTCTCCCCTCCCCAACCTGAACAGGAACCTCAAGGCACCAGGCACTCCTCTGTCCAGCTCATCACCTAAAACAACAGAGGGCTCATCACAGTAAATAAAAGTCAAGTATATACCCATCTGCTTGTGCGGCAACTGGCTCTTACCCATAAGCGCCACCTACTGACCTCCAAGTCAAACTGCACAGACCAATATAAAACCTGCAGACAGAATCGCGCAGGGCCTTAGAAGCGAACCCAAAAGACCGTACCCAACATACTTACGCTATAGGTACACCCCTAGAAGAGGTGGAAATGGGAGGTGGGGGGGACGCGATCTAAATGAAAATAAATTCAAAAAGAAAAAGTAGTAGCCTCTCTAGATGAGAAGAAACCAACATAAAAATTCTGGCACCATGAAAAATCTAAATGTTGTGACATCACCAAAGGGTCACACTAGCTGTCTAGCAACAGACCCTAACCAAATAAAAACTCAGAAACGGCAGATAAATAATTCAGCGTATGGACTGCAAGCAAGCTCAATGAGATCCAAGAGAAGGTTGAAAACTCAACACAATGAAACCATGAAAGTAATCCAAGAAATGAGGGAAGAGACTAATATCCTTTAAAAAACAAAAACAAAACAAAACAAAAAACAGAACTTCTGGAAATGAAAAATTCACTTAAGAAATTTCAAAATACAGTTGAAAGTTTTAACAATAGACTGGACCAGGCAGAAGAAAGAATTTCAGAGCTTAAAGACCTCCAATTCATATAACCAACTAATAATTTTTTAAAAAATAGCTTGAAGACCAATCTTTCAAATTAACCCAAACAAAAATAAAGAAAAAAGAATTTTTAAAAATGAACAAAGCATTTCAGACATACAGGATTGTGCAAAGCAACCAAACCTATGGCTTATAGGCATTCCTGAGAAGGAAGAAGAAAAAGTAAGCAACCTGGAAAATATATTTGAGGGAATAATTCAGGAAACTCCCTAATCTTTCTAGAGAGGTGAACATGCAGATACAAGACATTCAGAGAACACCTGCAAGATACTATGCAAGATGAACTTCACCAAGGCATATAGTCATCAGACTATCCAAGGTCAACACTAAAGAAAAAATTTTAAAGGCAACTAGAGAGAAGGGTCAAATCATCTACAAAGGAAAACCCATCAGACTAACAGCAAACTTCTCAGCAGAAACCCTACAAACCAGAAGAGATTGGGGTCTATTTTTAGCATCCTTAAAGAAAAAAAAAATGCCACCCAAGAATTTCACATCCTGCCAAACTAAGCTTCATCAATGAAGAAGAAATAAAAAATTTTCTAGACAAGCAAATACTAAGGGCATCTGTCACCACAAGACCTATCCTACAAGAAATGCTGAAGGGAATTCTAAACATGGAAATGAAAGGACAATACTCACCATCATAAAAGAACACATAAGTGCAAAGCTCACAGATCTTATAAAACAATTACACAATTGAAACTCCAAAACAGCTAGCTAACAACACTATGACAGGAATAAAATCTCACGTATCAATAGTAACCTAAATGTAAATGACCTAAATGCCCCACTTAAAAGATACGGAGTAGCAAACTAGTTTTTAAAAAAAAAATACAAGACCCAACCATCTGCTGCCTACAAGTGACCCACCTACTGGCTAAAGATACCTTTCGACTCAAAGTAAAAGGGAGAAAAAAGACATAAAATGAGAATGGAAAACAAAAGTGAGCAGGAGTGACTATTCTCATATCAAGTAAAACAGACGTAAACCAATTAACAGTAAAAAAAGACAAAGAAGGACATTATGTAAAATGATAAAGGAGTCAATATAACAAGAAGATTTAACTATTCTAAATATACATGCAACCAATACTGGGGCACCCAGATTTATCAAACAAATGCTACTAGACCTAAGAGAATAGACTGATATCAATACAATTATAGTGAGGGACTTCAACACCTCCACTGACATCACTAGACAGATCATCGAGGCAGAAAATCAACAAAGAAACTTGGGACTTAACTGGGTTACAGACCAAATGGACCTAAAAGACATTTATAGAACATTCTACCGAACAACCACAGAATATATACTCTTTTCATTTGTGCATGGAACATTCTCCAGAATCAACCATATACTCAGCCACAAAGCAAGTCTCAATAAAATCAAATAAATAAAAATCATATCAAGTATTTTCTCATACCAGAGTGGGATGAAATTAGAAATCAATCCCAAGAAGAACTCTCAAAACTATACAGGTACATGGAACCTAAACAACTTGCTCCTGAACAACTCTTGGGTAAACAATGAAATTAAGGCAGAAATAAAAAAATTCTTTTAAATGAATGAAAACAAAGACACAACATACTAAAACCTCTGGTACACAGCAAAAGCAGTGCTGAGAGGAAAGTTTATAGCATTAATTAAACGCCTACATCAGAAAGACAGAAAGACCTCAAATTAACAACCTAACATCACAACTCAAGGAACTAGAAAAACAAGAACAAACCAACCCAAAGCTAGCAGAAGAAAAGAAATAACAAAGATCAGAACAAAACTAAATGAGATTGAGACAAAAAAAAAAAGGCAAGGACTCAATAAACTGGCTGGGCACAGTGGCTCATGCCTGTAATCCCAGCACTTTGGGAGGCCCAGGCGGGTGGATCACCTGATGTCAGGAGTTTGAGACCAGCCTGGCCAACATGGCGAAACGTCATCTCCACTAAAAATACAAAAATTAGCAGGGCATAGTGGTGCATGCCTGTAGTCCCAGCTACTTGGGAGGCTGAGGCAGGAGAATTACTTCAACCCGGGAGGCGGAGGTTGCAGTGAGCCAAGATCATGCCACTGTATTCTAGCCTGAGCAACAAAGCAAGACTCCACCTCAAAAAAGAAAAGAATCAACGAACCGAAAAGTCGGTTCTTGAAAAGGATAAACCAATTGGCAGACCATTAGCTAGACTAACCAAGAAAATAAAAGAGAAGATTCAAATAAGCATAATCAAAAATGATAAAGGTGATATTACAACCAATACCACAGAAATACAAATGATCATAAGAGACTCCTATGAACTCAATTATGCACACAAATTAGAAAACCTAGAGGAAATGGATAAATTCCTGAAAACATACAAACTCCCAAGATTGAAACAGAAAGAAAAAGAAATCCCAAGCAGACCAATAATAAGTAAGTAACGAAATTAAACTAGTAATAAAAAATATTCTGGAAAAAAAAAAAAAAGCAGCTCAGGACCAGATGCATTCACAGCCAAATTTTACCAGACATATAAAGACAAGCTACTACCAATCTTAGTGAAACTATTACAAAAAATTTGAGGAGGTGCAATAACACCTTCTGTGAATCCAGGATCACCCTGATACTAAAATCAGACAAGGACACAACAAAAAGAGAAAACTACCAACCAATATCCCTGAGGAACACAGATGCAAAAATCCTCTACAAAATACTAGCAAACTGAATCCAACACACATCAAAAATATAATTCATCACAATCAAGTGAGCTTTATTCCAGGTATGCAAGGATGGTTCAACATATGCAAATCAATAAACTAAAAACAAAAATCATATGATTATCTCAATAGACACAGAAAAAACAACTGATAAAATCCAACATGCCTTCCTGATAAAAACCTTCAACAAACCAGGCATCGAAGGAACATACCTCAAAATAATAAGAGCCATATATGACAAACCCACAGCCAACATCATATGGAATTGGGAAAAGTTGAAACATTTCCCCTAAGGACTGAAACAAATGAGGACACCCACTTTCACCACTCTTATTCAACATAATAGTGGAAGTCCGAGCCAAAGAAATCAGGCAAGAGAAAGATATAAAAGGCATCCAAATTGGAAAAAAGGAAGTCAAATTATCTTTGTTAATTGATGACATAATCATATACCTAGAAAGCCCCAAAGACTCCTCCCAAAAGACAGAAAACCCCGAAGACTCCTCCAAAAGACTCCTAGATTTGATAAACAACTTCAGTAAAGATACAAAATCAACATACAAAAATCAGTAGCATTTCTATATACCAATTATGTTCAAGCTGAGAACCAAATCAAGAACTGAATCCCATTTATGTTAGCCACAACAAAAATCCTTGGAATACATTTAACCGAGGAGGTAAAAGATCTCTACAAGAAGAACAACAAAACACTGATGAAAGAAATCACAGATCATACAAACAAATGGAAAAAACATCCCATGCACACGGACTGGAAGAATCAGTATCATTAAAATGACCATATTGGCTGGGTGTGGTGCCTCATGCCTGTAATCCCAGCACTTTTGGAGGCTGAGACGGGCTGATCACTTGAGCTCAGAAGTTTAAGACCAGCCTGGGCAACACGACAAAACCCTGTCTCTACAAAAAATATGAAAATTATCTGGGCGTGGTATCACATGCCTGTAGTCCTAGCAACTAAGGAGGCTTAAGTGGAAGGATCACTTGAGTCTGGGAGGCATAGGTTGCAGTGAGCCAAGATCGCACCACTGCACTCAGCCCAGGTGACAGAGTGAGACCCTGTCTCAAAAATAAGAAAGTATTTGCAGACTATGCCTCTGACAAAAGACTAACATCCAGAATCTACAAATAACTCAAACAACTCAACAAGAAAGAAACAACACCATTAAAAACTGGGCAAAAGGCCTGAACAGATATTTCTTAAATAAAATAATACAAGAGGCCAACAAACACATGAAAAAAAAAAAAGCTCAACATCACTAATCATCAGAGAAACACAAATTAAAACCACAATGAGATATCATCTTATACCAGTCAGAATGGCTATTATTAAAAAATAAAAAAACAACAGATGTTGGATTGCCTGTGGAGAAAAGGGAACACTTGTACACTGTTGGTGGGAACAAACGTTGCTTCAACCTCTATGGAAAACAGTATGAAGATATCTCAAGGAGCTAAAAATAGTGCTACCATTTGAGACAGCAATCCCACTGCCTGGTATCTACCCAAAGGAAAAGAAATCATTATATAAAAAAGACTCCTGCACTCATATGTTTATCACAGTACTATTCACAATAGCAAAGTCATAGTACCAACCTAGGTGTCCATCAATGGTTGACTGGATAAAGAAAATGTGGAATAGATACAGAATGGAATACTATGTAGCCACAAAAAGGAATGAAATCATCTTTGCGGCAACTCGAATGGCTAGAAGCCATTATCCTAGGTGAAATAAGTCAGAAGCAGAAAATCAAATACCATGGGTTCTCACTTCTGAAAGCTAAACAATAGGTACAAATGCAAATAAAGATGGAAATAACAGACACTTGGCACTCCAAAAGAGGGGAGGGAGGATGGAGGTGAAGGTTGAAAAATTACCTTTTAGATACAACGTTCAATATTTGCGTGATGAGTACACTAGAAGCTCAATCCCCACCATTATGCAATATACCCATGTAACACATGCACATGTAGCTTCAAATCTAAAACTTTAAAAATAAAAAATGGTATCCACTAGAATTATGAAATGCAGGACTCTGACACACCACTGGAAATCTATTGCTTAATAGTATTGGCTACATAGACAACATTTGTCTTTCTTACTAAAAAAACCTGCTTCCCAGACCAAATTCTGCCCAAGGATGATTCCTCAAAGAGCTGTTCTCATGGCCGATGACCAGAGGCAGGAGGAGGTGCTGCTGCTGACAATGAGAAAGCAAGAACAGCCCAAAAATAAAAAGATACTCCCCAGGTATCATTTTACTGCCAACTCCAATCCCATTTTGCCAGGCCTGTCACCAGTGCATTCAGAATCAAAGGAATATACTTTCAACTTTTTCTCTCCACTCTGGCCCTGTTCCTTATGATGGAAAAACTAAACAGCTGAAAAAGGCCAAAGGGCAAGCACCAACAAAGGATATAACTGTTCTATTAAATGAGAAACTGGCGAATAGATAAACTAGATAAACTTCTCCCTAAATAACCTATGCTTAGACTTCTTACAAAGCCTTCCTCAATCAAAACTGTAACCCTTAGTATTATCTGTAGGGCGTGGGTAATCTTTAGATTCTTTGTACTTTTCTATTTTTTTTTCAATTTTTTTCAAAAATGATAATGTAGCATTTTAACAATAATGAAAAAAGTTAAGCATATATTTTGAGTAATTTAAGTCTATATTCATGAAGGGAATATTCAAATATTAATTTAAGGAAATACCCTCTGATCATCCCTTTTTATCACACATAACTCAAAATAGTTATCTAAGAAATATGCAAGAACAGTATAATTTATTATTTTTAGCCCTCCCCACATGAAGAAGTCAGAATACATCACTACTCAATGTGTTTCTCATGTTATTTTAGACCTTTTAGAAGTCTTCCAACCTTTCACTACTTTAAAAAAGTCAGTTCTTGAATGTGGTTTTTCTAATTTTATCTTTTCTATTTCCTGCATTCATAACATGCTTCAATAGGTCTACTATTATATTCCTGAACTGCTTTCAAACTTATTACTTTATGCGTATTTACCATCTCAATCTGGTCCTTCATGCATCTACCTTTGCTAAAAACGAACAATGATTCATGCCTTATTGAAGGAATCAGCCCTCATAGGAAGCTAAGAGACGGCGCTCTCACGAGTTCTCTAATACCAGCCGTGTTTCCCATCTTTGGCAGATGAGAAAAATGTAGCACATGAGGCCCATGTGAATGTGATATTTGCCAAGTGTCCCTTAGCTCTGTATGGAAAATGGGGAATGACAAGCTCATTCAAATAGATGGATTCATAACTGTTTGAACAGCTTCTCTCAAAAGGTACTTCCCTTTATCATGTGTTTTACATGTGTATCAGAAACTGGGATTAAAATAGAGAATGCAAGGTTAAAAAAAAAAAAACTCTGCAAAACAATGAAACTGGAAAAGATAGCAGTGAATGAACCACAATTTAAAAAGATAATGCTCTAAGTGGATGACTTATATTTAGTAAACTAAAATTTAATTTTTATCCATAAACATTTAGGAATGCCATATTCCAGGCATGGTATCAGATGTTAAAGCACACAAAATAATAACATGCCTGCTCTCAAAGATGATACCTGAGTGAGAATAAATTATAAATTCCTGAATTTATAATTTATAAAATCTAACTGAATAAAAACAGGATAAAAGAGATGTGACTTAAAAACATGGTAAAAAGTTGTGAATTATTTTAAATGAATTTGTGAACACAACAGAATATGAATCCTGATACAACTTAAGCTGTATTAAGAAAACTATAGCATCTAGAATGAGGAAAATAGTAATCTTTCCTAAGTTTCTTTTAATTAATTCTTTTTTTTTTTTTTTGAGACAGAGTCTAGTTCTGTCAGCCAGGCTGGAGCGCAGTAGTGGGATCTCAGCTCACTGCAATCTCTGCCTCCTGGGTTCAAGCAATTCTCCTGTGTCAGCCTCCTGAGTAGCTGGGACTACAGGCACATGCCACCACCACACCTGGCTAATTTTTGTATTTTTAGTAGAAACGGAGTTTCATCATATTGGTCACGCTGGTCTCAAACTCCTGACCTCAGTTGATCCACCTGCCTCGACCTCCCAAAGTGCTGGGATTACAGGCATGAGCCACCGCACGCAGCCTAATTAACTCTGACTTAAAAATATAATTATCTCTTAATCAGAGTACAAACTTCATAAAGGCAGGATTGTATCGCAGCACCTAGTACAGTGTCTTGCAGGTAATGATCTTCAATACCACTGTGCTGGTTGATTAAATAAATAAACAAAGGAGCAAATGAAGGATAACATCATTCTCCTCCAGTCAGACCAGTCACACCTGGCCTATCTGATGTTCTAGACATACACTTTTAAGAATATCAACAACGGGAAATGCAGGCTGGGCACAGTGGCTCATGCCTGTAATCCCAGCATTTTGCGAGGCCAAGGCAGGTGGATCACTTGAGTCCAGGAGTTTGAGACCAGCCTGGGCAACATAGGGAGACCCCATCTCTACAAAAAATACGAAAAATCAGCCAGGCCTGGTGGTGCATACCTGTAGTCCCAGCTACTCGGGCGGCTGAAGCAGGAGGATCGCTTGAAACAGGACGGTCGAGGCTGCAGTGAGCTGTGATCATGTCACTACACTCCAACCTGGGTGACAGAGCAAGACCCTAGCTCAAAAAGAAAGAAAGAAAGAAAGAAGAATTGGAAGAAAGCAGAGAAAAGAAAGGAATATGAAAGCTCCATTCACTAGAAAGATTTTGGTTCATCCTTCTAGACCACCTTCTCTGGAGCAAAATCCTATTCTCAAATGACTCAGAAAATACATAATAATGTATATACATAGAATAATAAAACAAATAAAGCAAAATGTTAAAACTGAATTAAGGGCATTCAGAAGTTCTCTGTGTTATTCTTGTACTTTTTCTGTAAGTTTGGAATTATCACAAAACAAAAATGTTTTTTTAAAAGACTGCTTATTGGCATGATGATCCTGTAACAAAGGGCAGAGACAGTGATTAAATGTGAGTGGCCGCTGGATCTCAGGAACCAGTGGGCCAACCAATGCCAGTGGAGAATGCCAAGCCCTTGGGCCACGGACACACCAACAGTCCAGAAATCCTTTGGTGGCAGAGGCAACAAGGAGAGAGGCCAATGCAAAGACAACAGGATGGGGCCCTCTACCAGGCAACAGCCCCCAGACAGGGGCCATCCGTACACCACCTCTTCCTGCACCCAACGCCACGTCAGAAGGAGGAGAGAGAGGGGAAACCTTTTAAGAAGGAAGATATAAGCCTGATACAGAGTTTAAGTTTTTACTTAACTGGGCATTTACCCCTCCCACATCTCCCAGAAAACCTGAGTCACTCCAAAACAGACTGCTGGAAATTTGAACAGATGATGTAATTTTTAATTGACCACTTAATGTGCTTTTCTGTCCCCAATGGGGATGAAAGTTCCAGAGTAAAGGAGAACAGTTGAAAAGAATACAAGTAGATTTTCACATAAAATACAAAGCATGATTCAGACCCTACTCATTAAGGGGCAGAGCAAGATGGCAGAATATAAGGCTCCACTGGTCATCGCCCCTGCAAGGAAACCAATTTAACAACTGTCTACAGAAAAAAAGCACTTTAGTAAGAACCAAAAATCAGGTGAGCACTCATAGTACCTGGCTTTAACTTCATGTCAAAGATGCTACTCACTAAGAAAATGGAAAGCAGGCTGGGTACAGTGCCTCACACCTGTAATCCCAGTGTTTTGGGAGGCTGAGGCAGGAGGATCACTTGAGCCCAGGACTTCTAGACCAGCCTGGGCAACATAGCAGTAGCCCATCTCTACAAAAAAATAAAAAATTGGACGTATGTAGTGGCATACACCTGCAGTCTTAGCTACTCGGGAGGCTGAGAGGACAGCCTGAGCCCAGGAGTTCAAAGCTGCAGTGGGCAGCACTGTGCAGTGCACAGGCTGTCGCCCAGGGTGGAGTCTCTAAAAACATTTTCTTTTCATTTAAAAAAAATTTTAGAAAGGAAATGGAAGGTAGTGCTTGCTATCTCTTTCAGCAAAAGAAACTACTCCAACAGCTGCTGTTTTCCTTGCCCATAGTCATAGCAAATTACTGACCAACTTGGAAACTTAGAACCAGAGCCTGTATCTTTTCAAATTCTTTCCTTAGGCAAGCAAATCAGACTCCTTCACATTATTTAAAACAAACAACAATGGAATGTTGGATTGGCAAGAGATAGGCACAGCTCCTGTTTCATTTTGCTAGTTCTCTTTGCTGATTTTTTAAATTAAAAACAAACAAAAATCCTTTCCCTATTGGAGGGTTCTCTTATTTCTGACTGAAAACTTCTTACCTAATCTATGAATTATCTTCTCTTACCACATGACTGGAGCGTGATTTAGGAGAGGGCATGCTGGGACACATAGCAGTCCACTGTGTTTCTGTCCTAGGTACGCCAGTCACTGGCGGGCAGTGTGGCTTTGCGCCACTCCCTCACCTCAGTGGGTCTCAGTGTCCCTATCTGCAAAAGCAAAGCAGCAATAACAACACCTGCCCTATGTCCCTCCCAGAGATACCACGAGGAAAGAACGTGCTCCATTTTGTAAAATTACTTTTTAAACTGAAACATCACATAAATGCAAGGGAATGAAGTGGTGCTGATGTTATTAGAGGAGTTATGGGAGCCAAGAACTTCCCATTAGACAGACCATTATATTCCTGCTATTCAGCAGTTCTGCTTAATGCTTCCTGCAGTCATGGGGCAGAGGCCACTGAGGCAGCATTTGCCATTTGCATTGCATTGCTCCACGTTGGAATGCAGATATTTTCAGATGTAGAGCAAATGCAGGTTTTCAGTGGGACACTGAATGGGGTGGACATTGTCTTTTCTTTTAAAATATCACCATCTAAAACAAAGAGTAACAAAGTTTTTCTAAAGACTATTCTGACAACAAGTTTTCCTTTTATTTGCCTCATGATCCATGAGAGGAAGAAAAAAAATAAGGCTTCCAAAAAGTCATTTTCTCAGGCTAGATAGTATGTTTCTTCGCTGGGTTCTCTGGTTGGAGTTTACAACTCATAGTATAATTATTGGTCTACTTTTCAATTACAGTGAGTAGCTTATGAGCTTCTTAAGAACAGGAACTATCTGTTTCTTAATCCAGATATGTTCACTGACTGCTTGATGAATGAATGACATTCTTCCTGATGCAATTAGCCCCTTGCATCAAATTCAGTCTTCCTACTTGGCATTTTATGTCACATATGTAGATCATGAAAAGCACCCATGAATATTTCATCACAGAAACCTTCATTCACAAACAAGCAGCTTTCAGCAAATATAAGGGCTCTCCCTACAAATATCTATTAGTAGGAAAAACAAACAACACTGAAGAAGGAGCATATAAATATTCAAGTAATTAAACTCTAGAGTTTTTCTTTAGTTCTTCAATATCTGGCTGTTTCCATAGTTAATGTGCTGTATTTATTCAGCCTGTGGTATCAAGCAGGCATATGAAATGGTTTTGCTATACAGGGATGCTATTACTTTAAAAAACAAAAACAAAAACACCTAAGCTAATATTAAGGAGGGGTGATGGCAAATAAACGCTATACATTGGGTCCTGGATTGCTGGAATGAAGGGCTCAAATTCTGTCCCAACTACTAACTAAGAAAACAATGACTACAGCCCCAAACCACAAGAGAAATTCAAGTCTTGGTTTCATACTTTCCTGCTTTCTAAATTACAGCCACCTATAATGACTCAAAATAAAATATTCTATAACCCATTAATCTAAAATGATCACCAAAGAAATCCATTCATACCACTTGGTCACTAAAGACTTTCCACACCTGTAGACTGATGAAACATCAAAAGAAAAGTAAACCATGCATGAAATTCACATCAAACTCATGTTCTGTTTGGTCTTCTGCAATTACCACCTAAATTTCTCTGGCTAAGTCAGAGAACTTGGGTAGAATGGCACTGTTAAGTCATTTCTTACCCAAATAAATCACCAGGCCGGGTGCGGTGGCTCACACCTGTAATCTTAGCACTTTGGGAGGCCGAGGTGGGCAGATCACCTGAGGTCAGGAGTTCGAGACCAGCCTGACCAACATGGAGAAACCCTGTGTCTAATAAAAATACAAAATTAGCTGGGCATGGTGGCACATGCCTGTAATCCTGGCTACTAGGGAGTCTGAGGCAGGAGAATCGCTTGAACCTGGGAGGCAGAGGTTGTGGTGAGCCGAGATCGCGCCATTGCACTCCAGCCTGGGCAACCAGAGTGAAAGGAAACTCCGTCTCAAAAAATAAATAGATAAATAAATCACCAGAGTCACATAACATTTTGGTTAATGTCTTGATGTTAGTCTGCAGAAGGGTCTTTCATTAAGGTGAGGAGACTCACCTTAACAAAAATTCAAATCTAACTCTTGGGGTTTTAGTTGAGGAGTTTAAGGTGTATGACTTAGCTGGAAATAGAGAGAAGGACAGAGACCAAAAATTTGGCAAGGTAGATTATAAATGGCCACAAATTCTTTGTCACCCTTCCTGTCAAGAAGTGAGGTCTATGGCCCCACTTCTTGAATCGAGGTGGTCTCTGTGACTACTTGACCAATACAACACTGTGTTAGTTTGGGGTCCAAATCTTAAAGACTAGCAGTTGCTACTTCTTGTCATTTGGAATACTAAAGCTTAGAACCACATTGCCATGCTGTGAGGAAGCTCAAGCAACAACATGGAGAAGAACAAAGCCCCTGACAACAGTTCTAGCTAAATTCCCAGCTGACAACCAATACTAACTGGCCAGCCAGGTAAGTGAACCATCATAGCAATGGCTCCTCCAGCTCCAGGTGAGCCACCCCAGGTGATTCCAAGTGGGCAGAGATGAGTCATTTCCTCTGAGACCTGCATAAATTTCAGATTTATAAGCAAATAAATGATTGTTATTGTTTTAAGTCTACTAAGCAATGTGGTGATTTGTTACACAGCTATTGATATGCAGCATAGGAAACATTAATAGAAGAATAACATTACTGCATCATGAGATGGAAATGACCCATTTGCACTCTTGGCTGACCAGACAAAACTAGAAATAGTGTCCAGTTTTGGTTGTAACCATCTAGAAACTATGACAGGTCAAATTCAAAGAGATCAGAATGGAGAGAAGCATGAAATATGTCACAGGAGAGAGAAGTGACATAACTGAGGATGTGTAGCTTGGATATACGAAGATCCACCAGGGACCGGTAGGGAGAATATTTTACATATCTGAAAGACTACTTTGTAAAAACACTAGAGTGGTTTTATCTTAAGATCAGTGGGTAGGAGGCTGTAGAGAGGTAAAGTTCATCTTAGATAAGGAAGACTTCATTCTAAGGAAGAACATTCTAACAGTCATTCAGAAAGGAAATGGACAAATGGCCTTTAGAATCAAGATGTGCTATAATATCACTCCTGAAAAGTTACTCCCTACCCTCAATTTTCAAATTTGCAAGAATTCCAACTCATTACAGGAGACAAGTCCTGTGTACAACTCTGAACATGGCAGCCCTATAGGGAATTGCTGATGTTGGTGAACAGCATTCTGGACCTAAAATTCAAGAAACCCTTGATTTTTCCATTAGCATTCCTCTTCTAGGATGTATGTTTTCCACGTTCCTTAACTGGCCTGCCACTGAAGCATAATCTGCCCATAAGTGCAATCCTGTCCTTTCTAAAGTGAACCAAAGACATAAATGTATATGTGCTGTTAACAAGTGGAAAGCAAGTGCAAAATATTAGGAAGACCTCTGGGCAGGAGGCAAAAAAAAACTAAGCATTTTCCTGTTTCATAATAGCATGATATTTAGGAGTGCACTGTGGCTTTAGGAGAAAAAAGAAGAAGAAAAATGAAAAAAAAAAAAAAAAAAAAAAAAAGGAGGGGGCTCCCCCAACCAACCTATGACTAAGGGACATAATCCAGCAGCTTCAAGGAGCACAGACTTGCCAACTTTTAGCATGATGGAGTTACAAACAGCATTCTGAGGGACCCTAGGCAACTGAGTTAGTCTTTGTGCACCTCGTTTTCCTCATTTGGAAAATGGGAGCATTAAGGTCAATCAACATGGTTGCTGTTGAAGATTTTTTTTAAAAGTCAAAAACAGATTTACCATAGATACTGGGCCTGGCACAGAAGACATTTTAAAAATAATCTAGGTTGTTTCTTCTCCAGTAAAATGGGAAACTGATGACAGAATATTCTAACATAGCCAATTTCCCTTGCTCTTCCACTAAGACTATGAGCTCCTCCAAAGCAGAACCATTTCTTACTTACTGACCTAAACTCAGCACTTACTATAGCACTGACCACATGCTTGCTGAACCAGTTAACTCATTTCCAACATCTCTTTCCAGCTTAAGCATTGTAGGGATCTGTACCTTCAGATCTGGGGCAGAATTAGTTGCAGGTATTTATATGTCATATATGTTTGGCCACAAAGTACTTACACTTCTACAGGTGAAAAATCACCACAATTTTAATGAAATTAAGTAATCAGTTTTTTAATGCCTTCTTCATCTGCTAAAAATATCTGCTCCATGAGGGCAGATACAATATTTTGTTCAGCATCATATCCCCAGAGCCTGGCAAGAGCTTCGTAACAGATGTAAACATTTTTGAATGAATGAATGAATGAATGAATGAAATGAATGAACGAATATAAGATCTTTGCAAGTTTAAGTAAGGCAGAATTTCCTAATTTTAGCAATCCTTCCTAATTAAATTCAAAGTTGCTGCATTTAGGTATGACAAAATGTTTAAAAATAAAAACAGCAGATGTTTGATCTCTGGGTGGTAGAGAAAATTTCTTTTTTTAAATCCTTGATTTATTTTACCCTGCAGGAAGTCAACCAAAATACTGGCACCCAAAAAGCTCATATAATATGTCAGCCTAAGTCAAACATATTCTGCATCTACAACGATGACTGTTACCATTTGGTGTTTAAAAGTATTTTGACTACTGATCTCTGAACATATCAACTTTTAAAAATCATTTCAGCTAATGTAATTTTAAGATAAAGGAACAAAATCAGTAGCCAAATTATATGAATCCGTTCAATAATATGACTTTTATTCAACAAAGACAAATCAGGAACATATGGGGGTTATGGTGAGAATCAAAAATTAACTTATCTTTAGAGAATGCTCAAAACTCACTCACTAATTCAGCAAGGATACAATTCTAACGTCCAGGAAATTCCAAAGGGGGAAAATGGGACACGATGACTAAGGACAGATGTTTAGACTTCAGGGTCTGCGTCACAAAAAAAAAAAAAAAAAACCCAGCATTGATTCTGATGCACAATTTTAAAAGGTGGCCATACAAAGGTCACTTTTTGGTAGCTCACATTTACTGTAATCTGCTACAAAGAGACCACTAAAGCCAGCACAGCAAGGTCAGAGGTGAGGGTCTAGGACAATCAACACATGCTATTTCTGAGGACAAGCCACTTTACCAATCTCTAAGGTTCTAATTACCTTAACAAAACAAAACAAAATGCTATAAAGAAACCAGCAGAGGACATAAGACAAACAGTAAATACAAAGTGAACCAGCATCATCCTGCCATTGTTCTGCAGCAGGAGTCTCAGCCGCCCAGACGCACACCTTGCAGCAGCAATAAACCAGCCATGGCATCCCGGGAAGACCAGATCCTCCTCCGCAGCAAGTCACACTATTTTCTTCAATTTCAGCACTCACCTTAGGAAGTTTTAAAAAGGTCGGGGGAGGGTTAGAGGGGAAGCCAAGCAGGCTTGACATGAAGCTCTTAATGAAGACAATGTCATCTAACAAAAACTGCAGGCTCCAGTGAAATTTAACTGGAGTTTAAAAAATTTACATAGCCTTCCTTAAATTAAACCCTCATAGATTTAAAGAGAACATTTGAATCATAAACCCAGGAACTGCTAAATAAATATGACATACTCACAGATTTAGAGCAGCTGTAACTTTGGAGGAATGAATATAGTCCCACTATGAAGATGTCTTTCCCTCTCTTCTACCAGATTTTTTTTAAAGCCAACTAAAAGAAGAGACAAACCTCAATTTCAAAGCCAACAAAAATCCTCAATTTCTATTTTATTCCTTGGTCTCCAATGAGACTCTCAATTCTCAGGCACAAGCAAAGTAGTTGCCGAGGCAGCTGACAGCATCCCAGGGCTTTCCAGGGCAGAATTTAAGACATGTCAGTTAAAGTGGCAGCTACACTCACTGCTGTAGCGGATGCTTCTGCAGGAAGGGATGCCGGGAGATTTTTTTTCCCCCAATCTCTGCTGCAGCCTAATTCTAATCCATCACTGTTTAATTATCTAGAGAAACAGGCAAGGAAAATACAAATGGCCTGGATTTATAAAAACCACAGAATATTTTCATGATTTTTCATCTAATCCAGGGATTCATCTCCTATCTAAAAAGGGACAATTAAGAAAAAAAAAATGAATGATCCCTTTTGTCTTAAGGAAAAATGTAGGCTGTTATTGCCGACTGAGACACAGATTTTATATCATGGACTTTTAAAAAATACTAAATAAGAGAAAATCAATTTTTCCCCTAAGTCTTTAGATTAATAAACAAAAGTTAAATCAGCAAAGGGAATTAAACACATATATGACATGACAGTCATACTAACATAGTTGGAAAACTCCACTTTTAAATTGATAATTGATCAACAATATTTGAAGTGGTTTTGATGAAACTAGAAGATAGTAGGCATAGGAAATACAAGTTCAAAGACTCTAAGATAGAACATAGTTCTAAAGTTCAGCTACACTTTTTTGGTTTAAATAGATAAAAGCTCTCCTGGGGAATAAGGTGGTCATTGACTTCACAAATTTCTTATCTTGCCTCAAGGGCTCCTGCACATGCTAGAATTGAAACGTTTTTAGTATAGGACTCACTAATTTTTCTAATTAGAAAAGTAATACCAGGGCTAGGCGCAGTGGCTCATGCCTGTAATCCCAGCACTTTGGGAGGCTGAGGCGGGCAGATCACAAGGTCATGAGTTCCACACCAGCCTGGCCAATATGCTGAAACCCCATCTCTACTAAAAATACAAAAATTAGCTGGGTGTGGCGGCGCACGCCTGTAGTCCCAGCTACTCGGGAGGCTGAGGCAGAGAATCGCTTGAACCCGGGAGGTGGAGGTTGCAGTGAGCCAAGATTGCGCCACTGCACTCTGCCCTGGATGACAGAGCGAGACTCCATCTCAAAAAAACAAAAAGTAATACCAGGTAAAATATTGTGGTATTTCCAAATTATAAAATAGTAAATTCCTTGGAAAGAGCTAAAAAACAAAGAAGAAAATTAAAGACAGCCTGTAATCCCAACACTTTGGGAGGCCAAGGTGGGTGGATCATCTGAGGTTGGGAACTCGAGACCAGCCTGACCAACATGGAGAAACCCCGTCTCCTCTAAAAATACAAAATTAGCCAGGCGTGGTGGCGCATGCCTGTAATCCCAGCTACTAGGGAGGCTGAGGCAGGAGAATCACTTGAACTGGGTAGGTGCAGGTTGCGGTGAGCTGAGTAGCGCCATTGCACTCCAGCCTGGGCAACAAGAGCAAAACTCCATCTCAAAAAAAATTAAAGCCAGCCATAATCTCATAACCCAGAGATAACCACTCTTAATGTTTTGCAATAATATACTTCTAGTTTTCTTCCTCTCTATATATACACGCACACATACACACACACACACACACACACACACACACACACACACACATATATATATAGTATATATGGAGGGGACAAGACAGCTAAATGTATTTTTGATACTACTATTTTAAATTACCCTTTTCACACAGAATTGTTATGATTATTTACCCAAAAATGTACCCTATAGTTAACCACTCATATTTCTAAAAGTTCAAAAGAGCATATGCAATGACAGTCCAT
Source organism: Pan troglodytes (assembly GCF_028858775.2). Taxonomy (NCBI): domain Eukaryota; kingdom Metazoa; phylum Chordata; class Mammalia; order Primates; family Hominidae; genus Pan; species Pan troglodytes. The sequence goes on along the minus strand of NC_072409.2, from coordinate 100,650,529 downwards.
TTGTATCTGTATGCCTACTATGCGCCAGGCACAGGGGATATAGCAGGGAGCAGAGCCCACAAGGTCCCTGCTCCCCTGGAGCTCTCAGTCCAGTTGGGGAGCCAGATATTCACCAAACGACAGCAAATATCATGTGCGCTGTACTACAAAAGAAAACTATAGATTCTTTAGAAACATGAAAAGACCTGGTGTTGTGAAGGTCAGGCTTTTTCAAGGAAGAAAAAGAGAACTGCAAGCCCAAATGCAAAATTGTTAGTAAAGTACATTTCACACCTTCATTTTTCCATCAATATAAATATCTCTCATCTAATTTTTCTTTTTTCCTTTCAAAATTAATTAAGTCCAGCTTCCAACTACATTTTTGTGGATAATATGTAACATGTAAGAGAATAATTGATGTAATGTGTACAGATCTTAAGTATTTAATCAATTACAACATATCCTTTAAGAAATTACAAAAGGTGGGCCGGGCGCAGTGGCTCACGCCTGTAATCCCAGCACTTTGGGAGGCCGAGACGGGCGGATCATGAGGTCAGGAGATCAAGACCATCCTGGCTAACACGGTGAAACCCCGTCTCTACTAAAAATACAAAAAAATTAGCCGGCCGTGGTGGCTTATGCCTGTAATCCCAGCTACTCGGGAGGCTGAGGCAGGAGAATGGCTTGAACCTGGGAGGCAGAGGTTGCAGTGAGCCAAGATGGCGCTATGGCACTCCAGCGTGGGCAACAAGAGTGAAACTCCATCTCAAAAAAAAAAAGGATATTAGGTAAAACCTAAGGAAATCTGAACAAAGTATGGACTTTAGTTAGTGATGTGTATCCAAAATAGTTCATAAACTTTAACAAATGTACGATACTAATATAAGATACTAATCGTAGGGGGAACTAGGTATAGGGTCTGTGGGAACTCCACTACATTTTCTAGTTTTCTGTAAATCTAAAACTGTTCTTACAAAACTGTCTACTAAAAAATCATCTTTCCAAGAGTTACTTAGCTTTTTCTGATCTCTAATAAAATATATTCCATAAAAATTCTGACAATGCAAAAGTTATATAAAAGGAACTTTTCGAAAATTATAAATACCCTGTAATCTCAACACACTGAAATAATCCCAAACATACCGTATGTATGTCCTTGCACAGGCTTCATGCATACATACACAGATAAACATATGTGTATCGTTCCACCCCACATGCTATTTGATAGGTGTGGTAGTCTGAATAATGGCACCCAAGGTTATCCAGGCCTTAATACCTATGAATGGTACCTTATATGACAAAAGAGACTTTATAGATATTAGGGATCCTGAACAGAGTCATTATTGTGGGTTATTTGAGTGGGCCCTAAAGGCAATCACAAATTTCCTTACAAGAGGGAGGTAGAGAGACACAAAAAACAGAAGGTGGTGGGACCATGGAAGGAGAGTGATCTGAAGATGCTATGCTGCTGGCTTTGAAGATGCAGGATGTGGCCATGAGCCAACGAATGCAAGGAATGTAGCTATAGATACTGGAAAAGGCAAGGAAATGGATTCTCCTCTAGAATCTCTCAAGGGAGCATGGCCATGGGACACCTTGGTTTTGACCTAGTGAAACCCATTTCAGACATCTGACCTCCAGAACTGTAAGAAAATAAACCTGTATTATGTGAAAACACCAAGTTTTAATCTGTTATAGCAGCCATAGGAAATTAATATAGCAGCCTGACGGACCTGTATTTCTTCTTTTAATTGTCTGCTTATGTCCCTTTGCCAATATTATCATCAAAGTGTTCTCTTTCTGGGTCTGTTTGCAGTGTTAACCTTCTTTCATATATGTTCAAGTATTTCTCTTTGAAATGGGCTTGTAAGGGTTTTGTCATAACAATCAAAACTATCACTCTTTTTTCCTATTGGTGCCATGTTTGAAACAGACTTCTCTACCCAAAAAAAGATAGAATTATATGCCTTAATTTGCTCTTAATATTTAAACAATAACATCTCCAACTATTGTCCTTTATTACTAAGAACCATACAAAGCAACACATCCCTGCACATGTGAACCTCTCCCCTTTGCACCCTGGCCCCTGGCTCAGTGTCAACATTGAGACTTGACTGGAGAAAAAATGTGGACTCGAGACTTCCTGGACACTCCCATTCCATACCCACATCCCCTTTGTCAAGTCTGTCCCCTTAAAATAGCTTAATGCTTGATGTAAAGGATGTGTTCAATAAAGGCTTGTTAAACCTGGGGTGTCTATAAATTCATAAAACTAGCATTAAAAAAAAAAAAAGAATCATGCAATGAAGGCATCCTCTCCTTCCTTGTCCCTGTTTTGATGGAGTAGGTCTCAGAACTGAGAAATGACCAGGGATAATTTTATTTCTTAGATATTTGTTAGATTTTTTTCAATGTGTTCTTTTTTTAAATCTTTAAAAAGTGTTTTTATAGTTTAAGGTAGGCATTGTGAGACTGTATGAAACAGCTATATCAAAATGTCTTACATCATGAAAGAAATAATGCTTTTACAAAAACAGCAGTGTTCTTCAATATATTATATGTATATACTATGTTACGTTTGCTTTACACTTTGCAGTTTTACAAAATGCTTTCAAATAAATTATTTTGTAGGTTAAATACATATTACCAAATAATTTTTACTTCTATGGGATTGTCTGAAAAGGTATCCTTATACAAGTTTAGTAACTAAGTTCTGCTGAAAATACAGGACCCATCTACTGTACCGAGACAAAGAGAATGTATCGTTTAAAATACACGTTTTAAATACCAATCGCAGGCTTAATTTTCTTACAGTGATTACACAAAATTATTTTAATCAAAGCAAACTACACATTATGGGTATAATTTCTTTCAAATTAGGCCGAAATTTTTAAACGGCAAAGAATCCCTTAAGCCAATGGGAGATCTGACACACAGAACTTTATACACACACACACACACACACACACACACACACAAACACACACACTTTTTTTTTTTGGCTGCATAAAAGTCAAGTTACTCTTGCAGAAAACTTTCCTAACTACTAAAATAAATAAAAATCAAAAGCTTATAGCTGTATTGCCTACAGGGGAGACCAAAAACTATGCCCACACCTTTGAAAAGGTTAATTCATCAGAGCTATATGGAGTTTTCACATTTTTCATTCTAACTATAACATTCTGCTCATCAGGTAATTTCAAAAGACCCCTGCTGGTATGAATATTTTCATTCTAGACAATAAAAATAAAATAAATCACATAGAAATTACTTTATACAATAATAAAAGTTAGATGTAAATCCCCAAATATCTCTTCAGTTTTAGGCAATTTCAGGGTTCTTCCAATTTGTTGATGGCTATTAAGTCTTCAGACTATTTATTAGATGTGCATCATGCATGGTACTGAACTATACACTATTCAGAAATGTACCTAAACCAAATATCACTATGCCTTTGAGGAGTTCTATTCTCTGGTCGTAGAATAATGTTCCACAAGCAGAGACAAAAGGGGGAAAGAGGGAAGAAGGAAAAAGAAAGGAGACCAGAGAGGCTGATGATTTTCGGAACACAAGCAATGAAGAAGTTTGGCGCATTTCAAAAGACAAAGCTCCCAAGTATATGCTTTTGGGTGTTTTATTAGTCATCTTAGGTTCCTATTTTTATCGTGAGGTAGATGAAAAGGGAATGGATGAAGGCGTCAGAAAAAAAAAAAGGATGTCAGGTGAAACAGGGTAAAAAGTTAACAAAAGGCAATGAGCTCACTGTATCCTTTAAGATTCTGACACTCATTTATACAAACGTCAAGTGAAAAGTGAGTCAGCCCTTCAGAGAAAAATGGCAATGGAGACACCAACAATTATGGATAGTGTTTACTATGCCCAAACATTTGGACTTTATTTAATTATGTATGCATTTGAGTTTATGAACACAATCAGCCACAGTCTTTTTTTTTAACTGTGTATTCCAAAAGATCCCTTAACTAACCATTTGAATAATCACAGCAATTATCACTGTGCCCTATACTCATTAGGAACTCAATGATGGCTACATTTTTTTCTTTAATGTACTGCAAATCCTAGCAGTCTACTCTGAGGATCCACCTATATTTTCTTAATAGTACATGCTATGGTTTAATGTTTGTGTCCCTCCAAAATTCATATGTTGAAACCTAACCCCCAAAGTGATGGGGTGGGGCCTTTGGAAGGTGATTAGGTCATGAGGGTTCCACCCTTGTAAATGGGATTAGTACCCTAACAAAAAAGCTTGAGGGAGTCTCTTTGCCCTTTTTCCTTCTTCTTTTTTTTTTCTTTCCCCTCTCTCCACTATTTTCTGCTTCCTTCTACCACGTGAGGACACAAAGAAGGCACCATCTATGAGGAATGGGCCCTCACCAGACACTCAATCTGCTGCCACTTTACTCTTGGACCTTGCGGCCTACAAAGCAGTGAGGAAATAAATTTCCATTGTTTATAAATTACCCAGTCTAATGGATTTTGTTACAGCAGCCCAAATGGACTAAGACAGTATATTAATTTCACACATTCATTTTTTCAACACATATATACTGAGCACCTACTATGTGAAAAGCATGGTGCATAGGTGCCAAGTACACCATGACAAGCAAAGTAGATCAGACCCATCGTTATAGAACTTGGAGCTCAAAAAAACAGATGATCAAAAAACAAGTAACAATTAACTGCAAAATGAGAAATGGAGTGATAGAAACAAACAAGATGCCAAGACAGAGAAATGGGGGAAGACTAACTGTTTTGGTGGAGTCACTGAGAAAGTGGGAGGACACGCCAGCTGAGAGTGGAGGATGGCCAGCAAAAAGCCCTCAAAAGAGTGAGGGCAAACACGCTCCAATCCGGAGCAGCACAGGGTTTACTCTCACAAAAAACTGTATAAGGCTTGTGGCTGGAGGGTCATGCATGAGGGCAAGAGTTGCCCTCGATGAGGCAGAAGCAGTATGTGGGAGCCCAACCACCTCAAACCTTATGAACAAAGGTAGATTGGGTCTTCAGCTTTAGACAGGAAAACTCATGGATGGATTTTAAGCAAGCAGTGACATCATCCCATTTAATTTCTAAAAGGATCACTCTTGTCCTGATTCACACAAACATACTGTTAAAAAAATAAATGAGACAGTCGGAGAAATTTGAGCACTGACCAGTTACTGGATGGATATTATCATGTTTTAGGTGTGATAACAGTCTTGTGATTTTTTAAAAAGCGACCTTTGCAAGCTAAATACAGATAAAATGATGTCATATAAAGCATACAGATTAAACTATAGCTCTATATCAATGTTAACTTCCTGATCTTGGTATCTCAATGGTAATTATGAAAGAGATTGTCTTTGTTTTGAAGAAATATATTTTAATATATTTAGAGGTAGAAATAAATTATCATGTCTAGGATTTGATTCCAAATAATCTGGGGATAGGATATGCATGAAATAAGATTGGCCTTGAGTTGACAACTACAGAAGCTAAGTGATTAGTATATAAGGTTTGGTTTACTATCCTCTTTACTTTCTGTAGATGTTCAAAATTTGTCATATTAAAATTTTATTTTTTTGAGACAGGGTCTTACTCTATCGCCCAGGCTGGAGTGCAGTGGCACCATCACAGCTCAACACAGCCTCGACTTCTGCGGCTCAAATGATCCTCTCATCTCAGCCTCCCAAGTAGCTGGAACTACAGATGTGTCACCACACCTGGCTAATTTTTTGTATTTTTTATAGAGAGGGGGTTTTGCCATGTTGGTCAGGCTGGTCTCAAACTCCTGGGCTCAAGCAATCCACCCGTTTTGGCCTCCCAAAGTGCTGCGATTACAGGCATGAGCCACTGTGCCTGACCCAAATTATCTTATTTTTAAAAATAATTTTAGGCCAGGCACGGTGGCTCACGCCTGTAATCCCACACTTTGGGAGGCCAAGGCGTGTGGATCATCTGAGATCGGGAGTTCGAGACCAGCCTGACTAACATGGAGAAACCCCGTCTCTACTAAAAATACAAAATTAGCCGGGCACGGTGGCAGGCGCCTGTAATCCCAGCTACTCAGGAAGGCTGAGGCAGGAGAATCGCTTGAACCCGGGAGGCAGAGGTTGCAGTGAGCCGAGATCGTACCACTGCACTCCAGCCTGGGCAATAAGAGGAAAACTCCATCTCAAAAAAAATAAAATAAGATAACTTGGGCTGCTGTATGGAGAGTAAGTGGGGTGCAGTTGGAAAAGTAGAGGGAGAGAACAAAAGAAGCGGGAACACACATTAATCATTAGCCAGCTCTTAAAGTAGTCCAAGCAAAATCTTATAGTCACTTAAGCTAATGTAATAGAGCGGAGAGAGAGGAAAGTGAACGGATGGGAAATATATTTTGGAGGTAGAAATCATCAGACTTGGTAATGTGGAAATTAAAAGAAAAGAAAGGAATCAAAGATGTCTCCCAAGCTTCTGACTTGAACAAATGGGTGGATGGTGGGTGGAGACATTTACAGAAAAGGCAAAGTTTTCAGATAAACAAAGGAGGTGGATACCAAGAGTTCAGTTTGAGACATAAAAATTAATGTGTTTGTGAAACATCCTAGTGAGTGATAAAAGAAGCAATGATTGGACCTCTTTCCCATTACAACTGCCAAAAGAGCCCAAGACAGCAGCAGGGAGCAGCAGCCATGTCAAGAAGGTTACTTATGGAGGAGGCAAGGAACTCAGTGTAAGAGTGAAGTCCTGGCTTTCAGACACAAGCTGAGCATTGCTACCAGGGCTGAGAAAGTCAGAGAGGATACTGAGCCTGCAGAAAGGCAACCACAATCACAAAGGTCCTGCTCATAGGGGTTCACTGGTCATTCACTTTGCACCAACAACACCCCAACCATGACTCAGTCTTCCATCTCTGCTGGGACCTCCTTGGTAAGATGAGATAATTGGACCAAAGTGTTGCTAAGGAGCTTTCCTTCAGAGGCTTTCCTTCAAGTTATGAAATCTTGTCACTCCTCATAGTGAAAAGCAGCATTTATAGGATCTATATCTTAAAACGTGTACAACACACATTCTCCTTCCCCCTGTGAATTTATATGAAGAACTTCACAGTGGCAGGTCTAAACACAACAGCAGACCATTAGAGTAGATCTAACAGGACAAAAGAAAATACAAAGAGAAGCAAGCCAAGTGGTAACAGAAACAAGGAAAAAACACCAGGAATGCTGTTTACCTTGAGCTTTTTAAAGAACTTTTATTTCCATTTACTATACCATTGACTCTATGACACACAAATTTTCATCATGGAATATCCCTAACCCCAAGACACATCTTAAAATTGACAGCAACTTTGACTGCCCTAAATCAAAGTTATGTTCTTAGGGAGAGGATCTGCATTTGCTTCTGCCAATTACCTGAGGACACCACCAACCTGATCCACTTAAAGTTAAATAACCTGCTTGAAGTTGTTGGGGGTTACACCATTTATATGTATTCAGACTCCAAACCAGCTTACAATTCAAATTCTAAAGGGCATTAAAAAGTTAAACATAGGTTCACCATGCAACTTACCAATTCCACTTCTGTGTCTTTATGGCAGATAATTTAAAACATGTTCATACAAAGACTGTACACAATTGTTTATAGCAGCATTATTCACAATAGCCAAAAACTGGAAACGGCTCAAATGCCCATCAACTGATGAACAGATAAATAAAATGTGATATATTCATATAAATGAATATTATTCAGCCATAAAAAGGAATGAAGTGCAGATGGTCCCCAACTTAGGATGGTTCAACTTGCAATTTTCCAACATTATGATGGGTTTGTCAGGGTATCCAATGCATTTTCACTTACTATATTTTTTATTTATGATGAAGTTATCAGGATGTAACCCCATCATGAGTCAAGGAGCATCTATCTGTACTACACATTCTATGACATGTGTAGACACAAAATAATACATATTAGATTATTCCATTTATATAAAATATCTACAAAAATTAAATTAGTGGTTGCCCCAGCCGAGGGTGACAGAAATTAGATTAGTGGATGCCCCAGCTAAGAGTGGGAACAGATAATGACTATAAAAAGGCACAGATTTCTTTTTCAGACGATAAAAATGTTTTGAAGTTAGATTGTGGTGATGGCTCTATAATTCTGTAAATACATTAAAATGCATTAAATCGTATAATTAAAATAGGAATATATATGAGATATAAATTAATATTGCAATAGAGCTGTTTAAAAAAATTCTCTGAGTGGGGAATCTCATTAGAGGGTTTTTTTTCCTTCCCTACCTAATACCAAGATTGAAATATACACATTTCCTTACTGTGCCTTCCTGCAAGATGATTTTATTTTTCCTTTCCTTTATGCAAGGTCTCCTACAAAATTCCTCATTGTGTTTTTTTTTTTCCTTCCTTAGGAATATATAAGATAACAATATGAATGGCATCTTAGATCCAATAAAATCACTGTCGACTTGGTTAAGAAAATCAAATTAAGAGAGGACAAAACTCCCTTTCCAGACTTGAGTAACATTTATATTATCTACAGGGGAAAATTGGGGCCGAAAAAAACAGCAGAGAAAAATGAAAACAAATCTAACTCTCCCTGTAGTTACTATTTATAACTTAACCACTCTGAAGAAAAATATCAGATGTTTTCCAACGATCATTCACCGATATTCACCCTTAATTAAAACAGGCAAAACTATTGTATCACCAATTGATCTAACCTAATGAGGGGGAAAAAAAATGGCCCTAAAAGCCTTACCTCACTCTCATCTACAATTTATGGTTCAAAAGAGAAGGTGTGGAGAAGGAAAAAGTTTGTGAGAAATGTTATAAAACAAAATATTTTTATACTACACTTGATCTTAGACAAAAGGCCAAGAAGCGATCAAAATATTTTCATTTCTATTGTAAGCTTCTAATTACCTGGCTAAAAAAATCTGCCTATTTCACCTTCTACAGGTAAGTACAAATTCAGAGCAGTTCTTGAAAATAGACACATTCATCCCCACTGTATTCACACCACCTCAGGACTCCATTGAACACATATGAGTTTCTATGTAAGGATAAATTTGAAATTTCCATAAGATGCTCTGGAATATGAAAGACCACTGCTGAGAATATATTAAACCTGCATCTGTTCTAACAGTCTTTGAACATAAGTTTGATCTGTCTCCCCTGACTTCTCTAAACTACCATGAAAAGAAAATCTTAATTAATCAGTGCCCAACCAGGACTCCCGGTTAGATTTTTGTCCCATTGCCCACAGTGGTTTTTATGAGAAAGAAGTTAATCAAAAATACCACCAGCCAGGTACAGTAGCTCATGTCTGTAATCCCAACACTATGGGAGGCAAAGGTGGGAGGATCACTTGAGTCCAGGAGTTCAAGACCAACCTGGGTAACACAGGGAGACTGCGTCTCTACAAAAAATAAAATTAGCCAGGCGTGATGGCACCTGCCTATAGTCCCAGCTACTTGGGAGGCTGAGGTGGGAGGAGCACTTGAACCCAGGAGTTTGGGGCTGCAGTGAGTTGAGAACGCGCCACTACACTCTAGCCTGGGAGACAGAGTGAGATCCTATCAAAAAAAACAAAAACAAAACACCAAATCACGATGACTGTAAGTGATTAGTCCATTCTCCCCACTGGACAAGACCAGGAATCCTCCATAACCCAACTTCATTTGTGTCCAGGGCCCCATTGGTGTTTCAAACCCACTGCTCTGTGCTCTGGCCACTGTCCTCAGAACTGTTCACCCAGCATGTCCCCACCTCTGACCCTCTGCACTGGCTCTACCAACTGAAATGCCACCCATCCCTCAAAACCCAAAGCAAATGCCAGCACCCCCATCTCCCAACCAAAAGATAGCTTTCTTTTGGAATTCCCAAAACACAATATTTACTCTCCACATGCCATATCACAGTTAATTACCAACAGATTTATTATACCCACCACTACATTGTCAGAGATGGCAACTGGGCACTAACACTGAGAAAAGGGACACTCCGTCATCAGAGCACTAGAAGTACAAACCAGCATGGAACTGTTAAATCAGGAAGCAAGAAACTATAGCTAATCTAGAACTGCATGTTATTTGTGACAAATTTCTATATATCATGCGACAGGTCTAATTTACAATTCCTCCTTAAGAGGTCACCTCCTTATGCCGAACAGGTCATAAAGTTCACAGACTATTTTAATTTTTATTTTTTATTTTATTTATTTTTTTATTATTATTATTATTTTTTGAGATGGAGTCTTGCTCTGTCACCCAGGCTGGAGTGCAGTGGCACAATCTCGGCTCACTGCAACCTCGGCCTCCCGGGTTCAAGTGATTCTCCTGCCTCAGCCTCCTGAGTAGCTGGAATTACAGGCATGCGCCACAAAGCCCAGCTAATTTTTGTATTTTTAGTACAGATGGGGTTTTGGTATGTTGGCCAGGCTGGTCTCAAACTCCTGACCTCAGGTGATCCACCCACCTCAGCCTCCCAAAGTGCTGGGATTACAGGCGTGAGCCATAGCACTTGGCCTATTTTAATTTTTAAAAAGAACATGGTCAATGTACTACTAACATTTTTTTACATCTCTAATTTTTCCTCCAGTTCTAAATGGTGGAGATTTTTGTATGACCTACCAGTTTTATTTTAACAGTTTTATTTTATTTTATTTTGTGTTATTTTAACTATTTTGAGAAACTGCTAGAAAAACTAGCAATTTCTCAAAATAGTTAAAATAACACAATCGTTACCACAAAGATCCAGAGGTAGGAAAAATCTATGTTGAGAGTGGTAAATTCATTAGGCAGAAAAAGAAAAATAAGAAACTATTTGCTTTGTGGAAACAATTTAAGGCCTCCTTCATCTGTTAGTGTGAATCCTTTCATTAGTCATTCAAGAGAAAATATTCACCGGAAGAAATTAATCATCAGGTTGGCAAGAGCACTGCATCTTGATACAGAGATTGAAGCACTTGCTCTCTGCACCAGAAACATAACATCAAAATGTATGGTTCAGTAAGTGTAAGGAAAAAGAACTCTACTAAGTTTTGCAGAATTCACAAAGGGAATGTTATAGTATCACCAATTTAAGAGGAAATGTGAGAAATATTGACAAACCCTGAAATTAGGACAAACAAAAAGTTCACATAAAAACAATTGAAGAAATTTTTTACAATTAACATGTATTTATAATCAGAGGCCTCTGACTTGGACTAGAAGTCCATCACTTCTCCTGTGTCTCCAGCTTGCCAACTGCAGAACTGGGGACTTCTCAGCCTCCATAATCACATGAGTCAATTCCTTACAGCAAATCTCTTCATATATAGACATTTTATGTCTCCTATTGGTTCTATTTGTCTGGAGAACCCACACTCTTACAAGGGAGAGCAGAAAAGTACCGATGTTCACTGAGCACTTACTATGTGTTTTACTCCCATTATCACATTTAACTTAAATTTCATTTAATCCTCTCAATAAATCTATGAGAGGAGAAAACAAGCTCAGAGAAACTGCCCAGGCCTCCCAGCCAGTAAATGGCAAACTGGGACTACAGTTCAAGTCTGACTGTCACGTGTGGTCAGTCCCGTCTCCCCAGGAAGGTACATGTAGTTGTGTGCCTGAAGGCAAAATGAAACCACACCGCTGTGCTTTGGAGTTTTATGGCTGTGTGTAATATTTTCTTTGTTCTCTCACTGCCATTTTTTGTCATCACCAACAAGCTCTGCTTCGGAAACTACCCCCCTTACAGTACCTCTCAGAACGCTGTAAGGCAAAAGTACACACAAGACCAAAAGGCAAAGTTTATTAAAATCAGATCAAAATCAACTGCAGACTCTGAATGGAGGCCTCTGCTACAAGATTCTTTGTGTATGGACTCCAGCACCTAATCTGGCTACCCCTTCTGATTTGGGGCTCTATCTCTCTCTATTAGGAGAAGGGTTCCTATAATGTGTTGCTATAACCAAGGTGAGAGGAGTGGAACAATTCAGCAACATTGAAAAGGACACACAAACGTTTAAGCGACAGTCTAAAGGACACGAGAAATAATGCACACCAGAAACCTAAAAGAGCAAGATACATTCTAAAATGGGGAAACCTTTGGATTTGTTAAACTGAGCAGGACAGGGAAGTTAAAATTAGACAAGAGGAAGAAACTGCTGGCAGATAAATACAGCCACAGAGAAGTTCTGGAGGCAATGAAGGGAGAATGCGTGGTCATTAGAAACTGAGGCAGTGTTAAGGAGCTGCAGTCTTCAGGATGAGAAAAACTATAACAGAGTTGACAGTAGAATAAAAGACACCAAGACAATGCTTCTCGAATTCCCCACTTTAAAAGTACAAGAAGGGGTTTCTCTAGCAAATATGAAGGATGAACAAGCTAAAAAATCTAATGTACAACATGAGGATTATAGTTAATAAGAAATAGTACACTGTATTCAGGATTTTTGCTAAATTAAATTAGATTTTTCCTCCTTGCCACAGGAGGAAAAAAAATGGGTAACTAGGCCAGGCGCAGTGGCTCATGCCTGTAATCCCAGCACTTTGGGGGAGGCCAAGGCAGGTGGATCACCTGAGGTCAGGAGATTGAGATCAGCCTGGCCAACACAGTGAAACCTTGTCTCTACTAAAAATACAAAAATTAGCTGGATGTAGTTGGCAGGCACCTATAATCCCAGCTACTTGGGAGGCTGAGGCAGAATTGCTTGAACCCAGGAGGCAGAGGTTGCAGTGAGGTGAGATCACACCATTGCACTCCAGCCTGGGCGACAGAGCGAGACTCTGTCTTAAAAAAAAAAAAGGGTAACTATGTGAGATGATAGATATCGTCATTTGTTCTTCCATAGTAACAATTTTACTATATATGTATCTTATAACATCATGTTGTATACCTTATATATACACAATAAAATTTATTTTAAAGCAAAAACAAAAAGTACACAAAGGGGTTTCTGATAGTCACGAATCAAAAGCATCTCCATCACAGGAGTCATTTTGGATGATGTTCTGAGAACCAGACAATGCTAATATTAAACCATCTAACTCGGTTGAACAAAAGAGTTGTTTTTGTGCAAACACAGGCATCTAGATCAAAGGAACTGAATGGAAAGCCCCAAAACAGTGTGTTATTATTTTAATGAACTTATTTGACAAAGGAGGTATCAAATATAAATTGTTTCCCTCATGGACCTAACAAATGGTGCTGGAATAGTGGGCTAGCAATTTTAGGGCTGGTGTGAGATAGGAATCTAAATTAACTTCAGCTGGGTTGAATTTAGGGCTTTTGTTTATTTCTGTGGTTTGATTTTTTTAAAAACTAATAGATGTTAAAAACTGCTTGCAATGCCTTCCTGAGGTCCCAAAGGTAAAGCCACTACCAGCCCACTGAAGCCAGTGGGAGCTCAGAGAAGCACAAGCATCAATGTGCACTGCTCACGGGTCACACTGCTCCCACTGGTCAGTGAGACCCGTCCTCCTCTGTGAGGTCTGCACCCCTCTCTGGTGTGTGTGGCATGCTAGCTCCCGCTGGGAAAAGCAGTGTCTCCTCTGGTGAACTCCAATCACCAGCCCCACGGCCCGATCCTTTTCCATCCCCTGGACTGCGATCGCCTACTATAGCCCAAGCTCAATTCCTGCCAACACCAAGGGAGGAGCAGGGTTGAATAATTGTAAGATTTCTGAATGGCGATCACTTGCCCACCATAGAAGTGATTTCTTAAAAATCACATAAACAGATTATCTTCCAAAGAGTACTGTACAAAAAGGGAGGAGGGGAAAAAGGGCAACTTCACAGTGGAAAAACCTGACAAACACTACCCATGCCATGTGGCCAAGTTCAACATCGGTAGTGCTAAGTCACATTGATATCGTGGATCTTTGCCATGATGTGATAAGAATGGCCCTTTCCATCTGGGGTCTTCTTCCCAAAAACACATGACCACAGTCAAATCATGAGGGGGAAAAAACAGACCAATCTCAATTGAGGGCCATTCTACAAAATAACTGACAGTACTCCTCAAAACTGTCAAGGTCACCAAAAACGAGAGTCTGAGAGACTGTCACAGCCAAGAGGAGCCTAAGGGGATGTGACGACTAAGTGTAAAGTGGTACCTTGGGTGGGATGCTGAGGCAGAAAAAGGACACTAGGTAAAAACTAAATAAATCTGGATAACGTATGGACTGTAGTTAACAATAATATGTCCATATTGATCATTAATTGTGAGAAATGTACCATGCTGACTTAAGAAATTAATAATAGAAAAAACCTGGGTGGGGTACACAGGAACACTCTGTACTACCTCCTCAATAATTCTGTAAGTCTGAAACTGCTCCTAATTAATAGGTTAATCCCAATCACAATTAAGTTGTTTTTTAAAAAAATCATATAAACATGAAACTTTTGGACAAAATAAAAATGTATAATACTAAAATAAAGAAAAATTGCAGTCTGGAGGAAATACCTATAGCAAATATGACAAAAGATTAGGGTATATATAATTTAAAGTCTATAAGTATGTTAAGAGAAACATTCTGAAAAAAGCTAAGAGACAAAAGAAAATTAGAAGTCATACAAAAGATGCAATGTATTTTTAAAATAATTTTAAAAAATACTAAAGTAGGTATCATTTAAGTTGCAAAACTGTTTTTGAAATAATACCCAGTGATGATAATGTGACAGTTTAAACCACTTTGCTTACATAGTATTGGTAGCCAAGTAAATTGATAATACTCTTGTGGAAATACTGTAAAACAAACGGTGCCCCTCTACCCCCACCTGTACATGCACATGTTCAAGCCCAAACCCCCAATGTGATGGAATTTAAATATGGAGCCTTTGGGAGACAATCGGATTTAAATGAGGTCAGGAGAGTGGGGTCCTCAGGATAGGATTAACACCCTTATAAGAAAGGACATCAGGCAGGGCGCAGTGGCTCACGCCTGTAATCCCAGCACTTTGGGAGGACAAGAGGGGCAGATCACGAGGTCAGGAGATCGAGACCATCCTGGCTAACATGGTGAAACCCCGTCTCTACTAAAAATACAGAAAAAATAGCCTGGCATGGTGGCAGGAGCCTGTAGTCCCAGCTACTTGGGACGCTAAGGCAGCAGAATGGCGTGAACCTGGGAGGCGGAGCTTGCAGTGAGCCGAGATCGTGCCACTGCACTCCAACCTGGGCAACAGAGCGAGACTCCGTCTCAAAAAAAAAGGACACCAGAGAGCTTTTGCTCTCACTCTCTCAGTCATGTAAGAACACAACAAGGAGGCAGTCTGCAAGCCAAGAGGAGAGCCCCTACCAGAATCCCAACCATGCTGGCACCCTTAACTCAGACTTCTAGCCTCCAAAATTGTGAGAAAATAAATTATTGTTGATTAAGCCACCCAGGCTATTGTGTTTTGTTATAGCAGCTGAAGTTAACTAACACAGGAAGGCAATTAGAGATATACAAAGAACAATAAACATATTCATCCCTTTTAATTCAGTAATCCTACATTTGTTATGTTAACCTTTAGAAATAATTCAAAATATAACAAAGCTATACACATGTAAAACTTAGTTCTACATTTTTAAGCCAGTGACAACCTAAATGTCTAACAATGGAGAAGCAGGTAAGTAAATTGTAATATTCCACTTGATCTAATATGATTTAGCAATTTAGAATTATTACAAAAACTACATAGGCTTACAGTGAATGCTTTCAATAAAATTAAGTACAAACCAAACACAAAAATCTACAAAATGAGACTGACATAAATATGAACAACTATTAAAAGAGTTAGCTATAAACAAATAATTTGTTGAGAAATATTTTATTTTGTTACAAGAAATAATACTCAGAAATGTATCTGAAAGTATTAGATAGATCCTTTCTTAAATATAATCACATCCTCTTTAATTATAGAAAAGTGACTTTTTTTTCTGAAAATAGCCATTGCAGTACTCTCCAAAAAATGAGAATGAAATATTTACTTTTGATGTAAGACAACCATCAATTTTTCCTTACTACATACTTTTTATTATGTTATTACTTACATTGAGATGGTTTCCAAGGCATCTTCGAAAATGTCCTGGGGGAAATAAAAAATACAATGAGTTTCTCAAGAATTCTCAATGGGTTTCTCAAGAATTCTAAAACAGAAAATGAATACACGCATTGGGGAGAGTGGTCCTGGCAGGAAGGTATAGCAGGCAGTAGAATCAATCAACTTAACGCTTATGGAATTCTGTTTACAGAAATCAAGCAGATACATTTCAGTGACGTTTAATTTTTTTTTTTAATAAGGCTGGTAAAATACTCAGCAAGTGATCAAACTGGCCTAATTTAAAGAGACTATGACGTCTTTTATGAAGTTACCTTTCACTCCTAAATCTCATTCTTCCCAACTATAGAGTAAAATAAATAAGAGGACTTGCCCGATGTAGTCTTTTCTTTCTCCATGGCTAGCCAAGTGAGCATCCTCTAGGCCTTCATTTCACATATTGCACCACCCTCTCAGCTCGTCTCCCTGCCACCGGCCTTTCCCCCAGTTTACTCTGTGCCACACAGGATAGCCCTTTGCTTCATGCCACTGGCCTGATCACAGCTGCAACAGGAGAGAAACACACACAGTCATATGCACTCAGAAGTCCATACACGCACTCCACACTCAGACACAGTGACTCACACACAATCTCACAGTCACACATACAAATACACATGCACTCACCCAAAAACTCACACATTCACAACAGCTCCCTCACAGCTGCAAAAACCAAACCTAAGCTCCTCATCCAGGTATCCGGGGTCCACCACAACCCAGCTTAATCTTCCAAGCATCCTTCTCTGACATCCCTACCACTCTTACCATAGCCCAAGCCACGAGACCTCCAAAGGGCCACCTCACTGGTCTCCCTACTCCTGTGCTTGACACCCTCCATTCAATTCTTCACATGACAACAATATCATTCTTTTACTTCATGTTTTTGAATAAGCATACACCATTCCAGTTTTCTAGACCTCTTCAAGAGCTTTCCATTGCACTTAGAAAAATCCCAAACTCATTCTCCCTATCTACAGAGCCCTAAAACAGCCCCGCCAGCCTCTGACCACATCCCCTTACTCACTCGACTCCAGCCACAGGTCTTTCTTTCCGTTCCTTGGACAAGTCAAACATCCCACAGCTCTCTGCACTGTCCCCTTTCTTATAATGTCCTTTGCTCGATTATTCCCATGGCTGACTCATTCTCATCCTTTGATTTTCAGCTTAGAAAGCCACCTCCTCAAGAAGAACATCTCTGATCACCCTAATTAAAATGACTAGGAATAGCAGCTTACATAAAGTTCCTCATCATTTCATTTGTTTCATTCATAGCACTTATCATAATCTCTAATGATCTTCCTTGTTTACTTGGTCACCCTCTGTCTCCATCAGAGCAGGCTCTTACATACACAGAAAAAACACCAGGGCTTCGCACCAGGGTTTGCTCAATAAATACTTGTTGCCTAATGAATGAATGAATGAATGAATGGAACCTGGACCGCCAAGGGACTTACCATATCACACCTCATTTAGAGTTATGCACAGAAATGAGGAAAGGGGGCTAGGGATCTTTTCCCTTGTGTGGCCATTAATACTGAACAAGGTTTAGACCATACTGGATTCTGCGGTGAGGCAGAAAAAACAAAAGTGTAAATACTAAAAAGAAGAACCTGGCCAGGCGCAGTGGCTCACGCCTGCAATCCCAGCACTTTGGGAGGCCGAGGCGGGTGGATCACAAGGTCAGGAGTTGGAGACCAGCCTGGCCCACATGGTGAATCCCTGTCTCTACTTAAAAATACAAAAAAATTAGCTGGGCGTGGTGACATGCACCTGTAATCCCAGCTACTTGGGAGGCTGAGGCAGGATAATCGCTTGAACCTGGGAGGCGGACGTTGCAGTGAGCCGAGATCGTGCCATTGCACTCCATCCTGGGTGACAGAGTGAGACTCCGTCTCCAAAAAAAAGAAAAAAAAAAAAAGAAGAACCGACTGGACCTGGTGGCTTACACCAGTAATCCCAACACTTTGGGAGGCCAAGGCCGGTGGATCACCTGAGGTCAGGAGTTTGAGACCAGCCTGGCCAACATGGTGAAACCCCATTCCTACTAAAAATACAAAAATTAGCCAGGCATGGTGGTGCATTTCTGTAATCCCAGCTACTTGAGGAGGCTGAGGCACAAGAATCACTTGAACTCAGGAGGCGGAGCTTGCAGTGAGTCAAGATTGCCCCACTGCACTCCAGCCTGGGCAACAGAGCAAGACTCCGTCTCAAGGAAAAAAAAAAAAGTTGTAAACAGTGGCAGAAGTGAGTTTGAATTTGGGACCCTGACCTATTAATCTACATTAATATCATACTCCATAAGGGAGGTAAAATCAAGGGCCAGCACACAGGTTATCATGTGAGTAGTTACAGAGAAGGGAGGAAAACGTATTCTCCAGGAACCCAAATCTCACTATGATAAGCCCAGCTCACAGTCCCTCCGGCAGCTCGGCAGACTCCCTCTGCACTTACCAACAATAGGGTACATGGACAGCCCACTCCTGGAAGCCTTCTGTGCCTTCTCCTCCTCCTCACAAACCTCAACATGGACACTAAAATACTTACCGAGTGAGCGACGCAAAGGATAACTTGGGAAGCCAACCCTCCGTGTAAAGAAGATAAGACTGATATTTTCATCTAAACAAGAAGTATTCCCACCCCTCCATCAAAAAAAGAATATCAAGCCAGGTGGTGCACACCTGTAGTCCCAGCTACTCGGGAGGCTGAGGTAGAAGGATGGCTTGAGTTCAGTGTGGACAGTATAGTAAGACCCTGTATCTAATAACTTTTTTATTTAAAAAAAAAACACGATTTCAAGAATATCGAAACTCTCCATTTTGTTGAAACAGTAATCACAGGCAGAGAGTTTTCTAAATAAAGCATATGTGGCCTATAAAGGCCAGACAAAAGGTGGAAGTGTCTTAATTTTAAAAAAGGAAAGGTGAAGAGAAGAACTAAGATTTACTGAGTACCTATCATGTGCCAGGCACCTTACAACCTTACAAAAGCTATCTCATGTTTTCCTCCCAACATACAGCAAGTTAAGCCAGTTGTAGTTGAATTACTTGCCAAACATTACACAGCTGGTAAGTGAAGAAACTGGGGTTCAATCTCAGGTTTAATGCCAAAGCATTTTATTAATGTCAATACAAACTATCTAAAACTTGGAAATTAGATAGTTGGGCAGGATGGGGAGGGGGTGGGAGATGAAGGGGTGCCATATCCTCTCAATGTAATATGGTAGCATTGTTTTACAAGCCTCCCAAGGATTATTTAACTCTCTAGAAGAGTGTACTTGTGTTTAATTTTGCCATCTGCTGTCTGATTGGAGTCAGCACACTGTGAAGTTACATGTTGACTTACAGGATTTTTAGTGGTGAAAAAGATTACCTCAAAGATTATGATTTTGCTGCTCTGTGAGACAGCAGTTCCCAACCTTTTTGGCACCAGGGACTGGTTTCGTGGGAGACAATTTTTCCACAGATGATGGGGGACAGTGAGGAGATGGTTTCAGGATGAAACTGTTCCACCTCAGATCATCAGACATTAGATTGTCATAAGGAGTGTGCAACCTAGATCCCTTGCATGCACATTTCACAGTAGGGTTAGCTCTCCTGAGACTCTCACGCCACCGCTGATCTAACACGGGGTGGAGCTGTGGTAATGCTCGCCCGCCCACCACTCACCTCCTGCTGTGCAGCCTGGTTCCTAACAGGCTACAGACCAGTACCAGTCCACAGCCCAGGCACTGGGGACCCCTGCTTTAAGGTATTACCCAGCTTTATGTATAACCTAGCAATCTTAATCTAACATTCTTCCTTAAGCTTATAAATACTAGTTCCTCAAATACTGTTTGGATCAATTTACCGTTTCACTGGTTTCCTAATTGGTGGATGAAATAAAATTTTGACATGTTCATTTATATCTTTATGAGACTCTTATTTCCAATTCTGGGAAATTATACTTGGACATGGAGATCGCCAACCGCTCTCTCCCTGGGTACCAGCAAATACAGTTTCCTGCATCCTTGGGAAAAGTGATGTGGGGTCCACGTGGAGGATGAAACACCAAAAGGCAGAGACTGCTCATGCCTCTGTTCCATATCCCTATGGACAGACCAGTGCTTCCTTTCCCTCCTGTCTGTCTTGGTCCCCACACTCAGTTCAAATCCTATCCCTTTTCTGCTGCTGCCTCAGGAAGCTCCTTTTCCTTGTGAGATTCCCATCAGGGCCCTTAGGTTTGGCACTGACAGCTATTCCACAGTCTCCCACCTGGCCCTCGGTAGACACGCATGTATTCTTCATGTAGCAGAACTACATGTTTCCACCAAAGTCTCTTTGCTTCTCCATACTCACCATGAATTTCCTAGTGCTCCTCCAGTGTTGGTTTCCCTTAGCTCCCCAGTACTGGTAGGCTCACCGTGTGCCCTCCAGTTACAACACGCACAGTCAGAGGAGCATCCAGACTCCTTCCAACATAAGTAAAGTAAGACAGGAGAGCTCACACTGCCAACAAATACAACGTGTTACAGGAAAGCCTCGGTGTTTAGTTCCCTCCTTAAAGGCAGCTGCATTTGCCTGCCCTACTCCCATACCAGGGCCAACCTTGAAGTGCTACTACTGTAGGGCCTGGTGTAACAGATGTTTTCATTGAACCACACCTGGCTCCCAAATCATACACTGCCTCCAAACAGTATCTAACTTGTTCAAGAGCCTATCTTGACTCTCTAGTTGGAGTCAAGCACCATTCTATTCTTTATGAATCTGCTTTCCAGCCCAGCACAGTACTCTGTACTTCATGGACTCTTAGCAAATCATGGTTAGCTAACTAACTGGCTGAGCACCCTTGTCTGGAGGTGGAAGGTCCTCACCTTGAGCAGTTTCATTTTGCACATTAAAAAATGGGCTCACCTGTTAGTTGAAGGATTCCCTAGGTGAGCTGACAGATGTAAGGCCAGCACCCAGGGCCTGCTGCCTCCTGGGAGATCAGCCTGAACCCTACCTCTGCCTCCAGATCATAGAAACTGCCATCCTGATCGTAGAACTGACACAGAGTGAGGAAAGCTGCATCACCTACTAAGGCTTTTCCAAACAACTTCCATCTTAACTCGCTAGCTTTGTCATATTCTGAGTAGCAAAAATGCATGCAAGAACATTTGAGTGGAAGAGCAGGTTCTTGATGTTCATTTAAGAATCTTAATGAAGATATTAATGACAAAAGTGTTTACATTATTTTTATCTCTGGAGAACAAAGAGTAAAGATGACAAATATGCTATTAACAGTAGTAATGTCAATACTCTCCATTAACTGCCAAAGAGACCAAATAGATTTACAAATTTTTCAGGCCTGCCTATCTGATTTTTAATTCACTTCGTGGTTTGAAAAGGAATATGTGACAAATATTACTGCAAGAAGGAAAAGGAAGTAGGAAGTAACACGACAAAAAATAACGCCAGGTACTGTAAATCCACAAAGCTGTATCACTTCTCTAGAACTCTGTTCCTCCCTCCTCCTCCGCATTCCTCCCTCCTCCTCCGCGTTCCTCCTCCTCACCCTCAGCCCTGTCCTCCATTTTACCATCTTTCTCATAGGGATGACTTCACAGGCCTGAGAACAGATTCTACCACGCTCTCATTTAACCACCACACTTTAGCAAAGATGACAAGGTTTGAGAGGGCTTGCAGATACCTTCCTCCTCAATGAAGACCACCTGCCCACCCCCACACAACCAGGCCCCTTCTCACTGGAGCTTTCCCACCCAACATTCCATTCCACTGACCAATGAAGCAGTGTGTTTGGTATCATGGACTCAAAGAATGCTACAACTGTTGAGAACTCTGGCAAGTCATGAATTCTTTTGGGGCATATCTGGACCATTCCCATGGAGATGAGACATGAAGAGGATGCCCCAACTTCCCCCCAGGACTGAGGCAGGGATTAAGAGCCATGGGTATTAGGTTCTACGGAATACAAACACGTGTCTACATGGCATCCACTCCTGTAAATAAAGATGTCCAAAATGGGAAACCAGACTGACATCAGAAGCATTATCATAGTGACTGACACACCTGGAGGATTCCTCAAATATTGAATTTCTCTCATAAAGAGAAACAGCACATTCCTAGTTAAAGGAATCATATGAGAAATGCATAAACTCAAGTCACATCACTCCCTATTAAAACTTGAATAAAGTACTGATTTTTCTAAGTCAGAATTAATTTAAAATACACCTTTATTATTGTGCAAAAATCATTTTAAAAATATATACGTACCCTGAGCTCATCTGTTAGGAATAATTTTTCATTCTGCTCACATTTATCATCCAATTCTCTGTAATCTATTTGTCAAGTTCAAAAAGTAGTCCATGGCCTTCTACAGCATTTAAACTCTCCAACTAAATCCCAAAGACTACCAACTAGTCGCATCTTATCTGCAGTGCCACATTTTTTTAAGTTTCATATTGCATGAAAGAGCATCAATGTTCTTTGATGGCAAATGTAATAATCAGCTTCAGCTCCCCCATAACCGGGTTTGCAAGGGACAAGCACCCCTCATACCCTCCTTAAAGGATTAGTATCAAAGCAAGTCCTTTGTGAAACCTTAACTGACCTACAGAACTCTTAATCAAAGGGAAAGAAAGCAACAGGGGCCCACACATTAGACACACTCACATTCCAAGTCCCCACCTGTAACGACTGTTGTTGGTCCTTGCAGGGAACAAAACATGACCTTCTCAAATTTCAAGTATCACACCAGAAAAAAAACTAACACTAAGTTTATCTTCTTAATTAGTCCAGGTTTGTCAAATTCCAGGCAATAATTTTTTTAGATTTTTTTAATAGACTTAGAAAAAACTGGAGATTTTCAAACATTTTTTCAGAAATAGGGGTTAAAAAAATAATAACAGCAAAACAACAGTAAAATCATCTGCCAAAACATAAAGCTCATGCTTTAGAAATTTTTAAACATTCATCAGTTGAGATTAAAAATAATTTTCCATGTTCTCCAGGTGTAGGATTAATATAGTTCCCTGGTTGCTCTTGTGCCAGGTAAGTGCTCTCATATAATCCCACGTAAATTCTGTTCTTTTTTTTTTCCTGAGATGGAGTTTCACTCTTGTTGTCCAGGCTGGAGTGCAATGGTGCGATCTTGACTCACTGCAACCTCCGCCCCTCCGGTTCAAGCGATTCTCCAGCCTCAGCCTCCCAAGTAGCTGAGATTACAGGCATGCATCACTACACCCAGCTAATTTTGTATTTTTAGTAGAGACGGGGTTTCTCCAGGTTGGTAAGGCTGGTCTTGAACTCCTGACCGCAGGTGATCTGCCCGCCTCGGCCTCCCAAAGTGCTGGGATTACAGGCGTGAGCCAACGCTCCCAGCCAGTTCTGTGTTCCTTTGTATTGCTTTGTTTCTCTAGGCCTTAGGATTGATGAAGTAAGGTTCTATGTTTTTTAAAGCTTCATTTTTACCAAAAAATCACAGATCTAATAGTAGAAACTGGGGATATGGAGTAACGGGCATTTTAATGGGAAAGATTACTTTCTATGCATTTAGGAACTACCAGCATCGATACGCCAAGCGCTAGAAACTGCAACAAAAGAGTCCTTGCTTTAAGGAAGTCTCCTGGGAGAAGGAGGATACACCCATGATGAAACCACCAGGTAAAGGGACCTCACTTCATCAGGAGATAGACGAAGGGAGGACATAAGGAGCTTGGTGGGGAAGGAATTAGGCAGGGGGAAATGTATAAGGTAAGGCCCCAAGGTAGAAAAGAGTTTACTACAGTCATGTTGTCTACAGTTGAGAGAACAATAATGCCCACAGAGCTCACTATTATGGATTAAAGGAGCAGAGGAGAAACGGAAACATAGTCCATCTTCACTAACAGTGTTTACAAAGTGCTAGTAATAAAGCAGCCTAAAAGTGATCTACACACAATGCCTTTAAGATCCTTTTTTGAAAAAATTTAAAAAGACCTCAGGAATACAGGAGCATTTTCAATGTCACATTTGTAAGAAACAAATGCTGATATATAAATACCATGGAACCATGACTGACTAACCAAAGTCCCCTCTGGGAGCAGGTAGTTTGCTAGTATAAAGGGCCCTGTGCCTTGATTTCAACTGTCACTATGTGGAAAAATTTAAGAAATTTAAGAGGTTATTAGTAGGACACCTTACTTAGCCTATAAAAGTCCTTTGGATTTGGCAGCAGGGTTATAATGAACTTGAAGAAAGGAGTGGGTTAATTGCACCTGCCTGGCTCACCATGTGGTTTATCAACTTCAGCATGGGAGGGCCAGATACAACACGAGTGTGCTTCAGGCCTGCTGTTCACCCATTCTCTCCTCCTTTTTCTTCCTTAGTATCCCTATAGAAAATCCTTTCCCCCTTCCACTCTGGAGTTATCTTCTGTAAATTGGAGATGCCCATAGCACCTACCCTAGGAAGCTGTTGGGAGGACCAAAGGAGATCAGAGGGGAAAGTGCCTGGCATGGAGCCAGTGCCCATCAAGGTAGTCATGACTTGATGACATGAGCCCTCCCTTCTCTCACAAGCACAAAATACTCCTGGATGTGTCCACATAGTCACGATACAAAGTCCATGTCATGTGCTCAAGTGTCTAGGAAGCAAATCTGCCTCTACTCCCTAAGTACTACGCACTATAAATAAATACACAAGTGATTTTAATTACACAGCCTGTGTAGTAGAGCGGAAAGCATAAATTTAGGCTTGGAGGTTAGACCTGTCTGGGACTGAATCCTGGCTCCACCTCTGACCCTAAGTGAGTCCAGCCTTTCAATCCTCTACTTCCTGTTGTGTACAATAAAGATTCCAGCCGCCCACTGGGATTGTAAGGATGTGAGATAACTCACAGAACAGGTCCGACTTAAAACAGGCTCAATAAATACAACTTCACAGGATATTAAATTCTCAGATATGGGACCAACCAGTAGACTCAGGAGACGGGGCTGGGATCCCTAACTATACTTCCTCAACAACTCTTTTTCACGTCAAAGATGCTGAGCCTCTTTTGCATGAGAGAAAAGCCGGGTGTGGGATATTTACAGCAAATAGGTAGTGAAAAATGTTAACTGCCTTTGCCCTCTAGCCTTTACCCTCTAGCCTTTCACTCCCAGACCTTTCTTACTAGTGGGTTGCCCAGCATAAAACACATAATTTATGGGCGGGGCGCAGTGGCTCATGCCTGAAATCCCAGCACTTTGGGAGGCAGAGGCAGGTGGATCACCTGAGGTCGGGAGTTCAAGACCAGCCTGACCAACATGGAGAAATCCCGCATCTACTAAAAATACAAAATTAGTTGGGTGTGGTGGCGCATGCCTGTAATCCCAGCTACTTGGGAGGCTGAGGCAGGAGAATCGCTTGAACCCGGGAGGCAGCGGTTGCAGTGAGCCAAGATAGCACCATTGCACTCCAGCCCAAGCAACAAGAAACTCCGTCTAAAAACAACAACAACGTAATTTATGAGCACAGAGCCCAATGCCACACTGCTCCCTGGTAGCACAAAACCCATAAGTTATGGAACCTCTGCTCACCAAGGAGCAGGTGACCTTGGCCAACATGGTGAGACCTTGGCCAACACAGTGAGACATTGCCCAACACAGTGAGACATTGGAAGACACAGTGAGACATTGCCCAACACAGTGAGACATTGGCCAACACACTCTATTTCTCAGGGCTCCAGCCTCCTCATGAGTAAAGCAGAGAGGCTGGCACAGATACCATCCCTTATTCAAAATCCTAAGTTCTCTGAATTAAAGAGACATCCTTCCCAAGACAGTGTTCGCCCATCACAAATTCTAAAATGTTCATTCATCCAAGGAAGGCTGGTGTTGCCTTCAGAGAAGGGCTGCGTCCAAATGGAGCACTGAGGTTTTCAAAGTTCAAGCCATGTCAATGGGACTAACTTGATTCTCAATAGCTAGCTAGTGTTAAATGCCAAGCAAAGCAGTTCACACAATGATTCTTCGGAATTTCCAACAACCAGCCAAGCACAGAGAAATCATGAGAATTAAAAAGGAACCACCAGATGTCACTGTCACAAAAAAAATTTGAATTGTATAGCATTGCTTTAGTTTCTACTAACACATAGATTAGAGAGCTAAAAAAGAAATGAAAAGGTTAATTAATTATCGGTTGTTTAATTTATGGAGGTGGGAAAAATGTTCCTTTTCTGCATTTCATTATAGAGTTGAGCTGCAGCTTAAGGCAGGGGTTAAGTCCTAAGGTCAGTACTTAAAAGAAAAATCGTGTATATAGTCAATCTTAACATTGAACAAATACTTTAAGTTGCCATTATCATAGAATACTCACAGTTCTGGACATAACCCCACAGAGAAATAAGTATATACAAAAAATATGCATAGTGATATATGGTATATAATAGAGTGCATATGTAAAATAAAACTTTTTTACAATTAGGTTATCACTGAAATTTAACACAAATGAGCAAATTATTTTACTCTCCTGTGCATATTTCTAAGTTACTGCTTTTATGGCTGTACAATCCACCTTGTAAATCATTTACTATGTCAAGCATACCTATCCTCTAGTGCCAACCCTATCCAATCTACCTAATTTACAGTAAACAGGAATATCTGGGGCTGTTTTTGCAGGGAGCAATTTTACCCAAAACAAACAAAAACAAACAAAACCAAGAGACTGACTTTTAATATTTTAATGTTTAATTTTAAAACCATCACCAGTGGAGATATTTTTAAATTAAAAGGAACAGAGCTTTACACAGTTTCTTCCTATAAATAATCATAAGTTCCATCCATTAACACCTAGGCACTACGTTGAATACTCACGTGCTTATTTCTAATTCACAAATACTCATAAAAAGTGAGCATTTCACCTCTACAATTACTACTATGTTCTAATAATAACAGCAACAATAACAGGTAACACTATTGAGTGCCAAACATTGCTCTGAATCCTTAACATGTGTTAACTCATTTAATCTTCATAGTGACCCTAACAGATAGGACTATCATAATGTCCACATGAGGAAACTAAGGCTCAGAGATTTAAATAACTTATCCATAACTGAGCCTCAATTTTTCCATCTGTGCAATGGGAATAATACCACTTAATTTATAGCATTGTGAGATTTTAACCAATATTATATATTTAATGCACTTAGCACAGTATCAACAAAACAGACACTTAATAAATCATCTCTACTGTTATTAAAGTGCTTCTGCAGTTGAAAGTCTCTGGTGTAGCCCAGGGATGAGCAAAAAGAAACCTCTTGCATGATCTTGCTCCACCCTTGAACTATCCAGCTGTAACAGAAAATTGGCAGAGTTAGCAGTCCCTTACTTGTAGCTCTGCTCCAAAATAAATGTCTCAAAAAGAGAACACAGAACCTTATCACTCAATATGAGTGTTCGGAAGAGGCAGTTCCCAAAGAGTAAGGCTTCAAAGATGATCTCAAACTGAGAAATCCTATAATGGGGGAGAGAGAAGGTAAAGGGACTTGAGCTCACAAGCTTAGAACCACTCTATCTGGGTTCAAATCCCAGTTTCACCACCCACTGGCTCTGTGACCTTGAGCAAGCTTTTTTCCTTAGGACCTCAATTTCCCATGTCACTCAGCTGTCCATAGATTAATGTCAGATGTGAAAAGCACTTAGAACAATGCATCCAGTAGAAAGATGAGTTATTATCACTATTATTGTTGTGGTGAGTGGCACTATGTGCTGCAGCCTGGGAAAGGTTAGGAAGTGGACCACGCACAATGCTTGGCACTAAGAATCCTAAGTCACCTTCTCTGTGGCTGACATGTCCTGATGTCCCCAAATAGATCAGTCTATTACTATTGGTGTCAGGAAACTACAAACAGGGCCAAATTCCACCTGCTGCCTCTTCTTTTTTTGTAAATAAAGTTCTTTTTTTCTTTTTCTTTCTTTTTTTTTTTTTTTGAGACGGAGTCTCACTCTGTCACCCAGGCTGGGGTGCAGTGGCATGATCTCGGCTCACTGCAACCTCCACCTCCCGGGTTCAAGCGATTCTCCTGCCTCAGCCTCCCAAGTAGCTGGGACTACAAGTACATGCCACCACATCCAGCTAATTTTTTTGTATTTTTAGTAGAGACAGAGTTTTGCCATATTGGCCAGGCTGATCTCGAACTCCTGGCCTCAAGTAATTGGCCCGCCTCGGCCTCCCAAAGTGCTGGGATTACAGGTGTGAGCCACCGCGCCCGGCCTGTAAATAAAGTGCTATTGAAACACAGCCACAACTCAATCAACTGACATATTGTCTAAGGCTGCTTTCCTGTAACAGTCACAAACTGCATAGCTGCAGCTGAGATCACAGAGTCCTCAAAGCCGAAAATATTTACTCTGTCCCTTTACAGAAAAAGTTTGCCTACCTTTGCGCAATGAATGAAACATCAGGTTTCCTTCCCTACCGCACTGGATGCTTTGAGGATAGAGTGAGAAACAAATGTTAAAAATCTATACAGTTTAAAGGGTTGGCAAATATGAGAAATTATTTAGCCCAAAAAACTCACTGCCTTCAAGATTTAAATTCAAGGGAGAAATAACACTAAGAACAAAGACTGCAGAGTCCCGCCATCAGCTCCATCACTTACCAACTACGTGTGGCCCGAACAGTGATGATGATACCCCGCTTTTGCTTAGCTGAGACCACCAAGCAGCCTCCTGGCCCTTGGTATGGTTGCTGCAGCTAGCTGGCGGAACAGGGGCCAGCAGGGGAGTTTGCTAGAAGAGGGTCAGGAGAGGCAGTGGGTATCCCTAAAAGTTAATATATTGAGAACTTAGCTTGAGTCTGGTCCTTCCCAATTCCAAAAGTAGGAGGAGTAAAGAATGGGAATGCTTGCAGTGGGGTTTAGTAGAATGCCTCTCTCAGGGCTCCCCCTACCATTTTAGAGAGTTGAGGCACCAGCCATTCTTGCTAGTCTCATCACAGTGCTTCCCAAAGAGACTGTTTTGTGTGTTGAAAAGATGAAAAACAATGCAATTATCCCAAACAGTATTGAGAAGAATAATTTATTTCTTTTTTCTTTCTTTTTCGTCTTTTTTTTTGTGTTTAAATCATCAGTCCCTATTCTGGAAGAGGTACATCCCAGCATCTAGCCCAGATGTCTTTTTATGCAATAGTTATTTTAACAAACGTTCTTTATTTCCTTCCTTTTCTCTTTCTAAACTAAAAGGAAAAAAAAACTAAAAACAACAACGACAACAACAAAAACCCACTGTGTGTGGTCTTGGGCAAGGTACTTCTCTAAGATTCATATTCATCACCTGTAAAATGGGAATAACAGTGCCATCAAACTCATGGGGTTGAAGAATTAAATGAGATGTACGTAGGGTTTAACACGATGCCTATCCACAGTAAGTACGAAATAATGTCAGCTCCCATTAAATTATTACTTTCATTATGATTACTGCAGGGAAAAGTTGTGTGTCCAAATACTGGACCACTCATATAGTGCCCTCCCTCTCTTGGTATCTATCCTCATAGGTAATTTTGGTATTAGCAAAGCAGAGATGCTGAGAAGTTAAATCTGTCCTTTTGGGGCAATCTAAGGGAGAAAAGCTTAAGACTTCTACATATTAATTTCTGCTAAGACTAAATTATCCTCCACTCCTACCAACATCCCCCCTGCGACAGCAAAAAAAAAAGGCAAAAAGCTAAATGCCTCTTCTGCATTTTTTTTTTCTTTTTGAGACAGGGTCTCACTCTGTCACTCACACTGGAGTGCAGTGGCACAATCTAGGCTCACTGCAATCTCCACCCCCAGGTTCAAGCAATTCTCCCACTTCAGCTTCCCTGAGTAGCAGGGACTACAGGCACATGCCATCTAGTCCGGCTAATTTTTGTATTTTTTGGTAGAGGTGGGGTTTCACTATGTTGGTCAGGCTGGTCTCAAACTCCTGACCTCAAGTGATCCACCCACCTCAGCCTCCCCAAGTGTTGGGATTACAGGCATGAGCCACCACACACAGACTTACCTACATATTTTATTATGTAGGAAAACAAACTTTCAATTATACTGTAAAACAAATTAACTTGTTTTACAGTTAAAAGAAATTTAACTATAAATTAATTTGTTCACCAAATTGCTATTATAAGTAAAATGCTGACATTTTGGTTTCTAACAAGAAGCAATTAAATGTAGACACTTACTCAAAACTCGCAAAAAATAGAGACTGCCAGAAGTGATAATTAGTATAACAGACCATATAACTAGTATCTCAAATTTCATATATATTATCCACCAAAAAATGAATTAAAAATTCTAAACATGTTAAAAGACAAAGACTAACACTCTGGTAAAAGAAATGCAGTAAAAGGCATTTGAAATGACTGCAGAGGGATAGATACCAAGGAACCCTGGGGGCTCATGGAAATATTCTGCCTTAGTTGTACTGGTGATTAAATGGGTGCATACATTTATAAAACTTAATCTTAACATGGTGCTACTCTTAGCACGTACTCTTACCATGGGTTTTACTGCATGTAAGTTATACCATGAGAAAGGTGGTCTTTAAAAGAATTTGGGAAAAATAAATAATTCTAAAATTCCATATGAGGTGTTAAAAATGTGGATGCTAACGAAGTCACAATAATGGCTAACACACCCTCTACAACACTCTATGAGCCAGACACTGCTCCACAAACTTTTACATATAACAACTGATTTGCTCTTCATAAAAACCCTCGGTAGTGGCTTCATACTCTACTCAGTTTACATATGATGAAACTGGAGCACAGAGAGGTTAAGTAACTCACCCAAGGTCACAAAGCATGTAAGTGGCAGAATCAGGATTTAAACCCACAGAGTCCAGCTTCAGAATCTGATCTACACTCATTCTCATTAAAGCTTTTAAAATGATGTTTGAGAAGTGAATTTTGTAAATTCAACAAACTGAGCTATTTGACAAAGTGAACTTCATCAAACTGAGCCAGAGCCATACAGACACTGTAACTTTTCTTCACACCGTATTTCTCAATCATAATTACAAAATTAGGTACAATTATTTGTTTCACGTCTGCCCTCCCTCCAGGCGGCATTTACCATAAGGCATATCTATAAGCTCTATCCACAAGCACCAAGCGCCACGCCTACCCACAGCAACCACACCAGGATACTACTGGAAGGAATCAATAAAGAAATAAATGAATGAGTACAGGAATACACTAATGTGTTTATTTAGGTATCAAGTGTAATATCACTAAAGACAGAAATTTTATTCGCATGTGTATATAAGTATGCTATTTCTTAAATGAATGCAAGGCTATTCTGATTAATAAGCTATAACACTGTCACAGAACATATCATTTCTCTGTCACTATGGAGATATACATAATATTTTGTAAGCACGTCTGTACACCAAGCATTAGCTTTTGCACCTTTATGCATTGTCTCATGTAAACTTGACATTTCTCTAAAACAGGTGCGATTATCATTCCCACAGCTAACAACTGGTTTATACACAGGCCCATTTGATTCCATAGCCTGAGTTCCTTTTCATGCCAGGAGAACTTTTTACATACAGAGAACTCAGTCAATAAAATTCACAGCAGAACTCTCAGTGGAACCTGACAAGTAGTTCTAAAGTTATCAAGAAGGAAAAAAAAATTGTAGGATTTGCCCTGAAAAATTGAAACTATGGAATTGGCACAGGAACATATATACAGATCAATAGAACATAATAAAGAATACAGACAGGAATTCCTGTGCATATCGGAATTTTATTATTCAGTTAAAATTTTACAGTAGAGAGAAAATATTTAACAATTGATGCTAAGGATATTGGTTGTCTACTAAGACAAAAATGAAATTAAACCCATATACAAGTTTCCATATAAAGAGATAAATATAAAAAATTTTTAAAATGGGTATTTTTTTAAATAATCTTAAAACAGGGACAGTCTTTCTAAGCAAAACACAAAGACCAGAAGCCTTAAAGGAAAGAGTAAAAGATTTTGCTACATAAAAATTTAAAACTTCTAAGACAAGCAACTGGCTAGGATAAAATAATTAAGGCACTTTAACAGGCAAAACAATTACTATTTAGAATAAACAAAGAACACTCCTACAGGTCATAAGAAATAGACAACCAAAAAGGACAACAGATAAAGGGTGTGACATGCACTCGTACACTGAAGAAGAAATCCACTAGCCAATAAATGTGGAAATGTGCACGTAAAAAGTCATATTATTTTTGTCCCTGTGATTGGCAAAAATTTACAAGGTTGATAATATCCACAGTTGGCAGAGATGCCGGAAAATAAGCATATACTATCATTACAGTCTGTTTAGAAGTCCGTTTTGCAGGACCTATTAAAAAATTTAAACACACATACATTGACACAGCAATACTACTTCCAGGATGCATTATTAAAATTTTCATGTACCACGGTTTCATGTACCAAGATTATGATACACACTGTGCTGCAAAAGAAATTAGAATTAGACCCAAATGATCTTCAATAGATAATTAAATAAATTATAGTACAATTACCCAACTCTCTTCAGACATTATATAAATAAAGCAAACAGTGAAAACATATCTCTAAAATATATTAAGTGAAAAACGTAATCCTGGGAAAGGTGTAGGGTACAAAATCCCATTTATTTTAATAAAAGCTGGATTTGCATTTATTTAACAAAAGCCAGATTTGCAGATTTCTATGACTAGAAAGTCACAACCAAATTCTTACTTAAGCTGGTCTCTTCTGAGGAGAGGAAGGGAGGGAATATAGTAAAGGCAAAAATCATGTTTGGCTTCTGAAGGATTTAAATCTTTTACAGTGAGAATAATTTTATGTATTACTATATATGTAAAAATAATGAACAATTTAAATAATATTAAAAAGGTTAAAGTATTACTTCGAGACAAGCAAATCGAACGTACCTAGAGAAAAATTCAAGCCAATTAAGGTAAGACAACATTTCAGCTAAATTTGTTTTATAACTAAGATCCTTTCGGCCGAGCTCGGTGGCTCACGCCTGTAATCCCAGCACTTTGGGAGGCCGAGGCGAGAGGATCACGAGGTCAGGAGATCGAGACCATCCTGGCTAACATGGTGAAACCCCGTCTCTACTCAAAATACAAAAACAAAATCAGCCGGGCGTGGTGGCGGGCGCCTATAGTCCCAGCTACTCGGGGCGGGGGCTGAGGCAGGAGAAAGGCGTGAACCCGGGAGGCGGAGCTTGCAGTGAGCCGAGATCGCGCCACTGCACTCCAGCCTGGACAACACAGCAAGACTCCGTCTCAAAAAGAAAAAAAAAAAAAGATCCTTTCATGCCCAGTGTATTTGTTTGTTTACTTTCAGTCTCCAGACAACTTTTTAAAAACTTTTTATTTAGAAATAAGTTCAAACTTACCAAAAAGTTGCCAGAATAAGAATATACACACAACGAAATGATAAATGCTTGAAGTAATAGATACCCCAATTACCCTGATGTGATTACTACACATTGTATGCCTGTAGCAAAATATCACATGTACCGTATAAATGTATACGCCTATTATGTACCCATAATTAAGAATTGTTTTAATTTTTAAAAGAATATACAGGCCGGGAGCGGTGGCTCACGCCTGTAATCCCTGCACTTCGGGAGGCCGAGGCGGGCGGATCACGAGGTCAGGAGATGGAGACCATCCTGGCTAACACGGTGAAACCCCGTCTCTACTAAAAATACAAAAAAAATAGCCGGGCTTGGTGGCAGGCGCCTGTAGTCCCAGCTACTCGGGAGGCTGAGGCAGGAGAATGGCGTGAACCCGGGAGGCGGAGCTTGCAGTGAGCCGAGATCGCGCCACTGCACTCCAGCCTGGGCGACAGAGCGAGACTCCGTCTCAAAAAAAAAAAAAAAAAAAAAAAAAAAAGAATATACAAAGGACACCTGTGTGCCATTTACCACATTTATCTATTGTGAACACTTTGCCCCATCTGCTTATAATCTGCTTTCTCACCCTCTCCACCTCCTTTTCCCTTCCTATCGATCAATCAATCTAGCCAAACAGTATTTTTTCCTGAACCATTTGAGAGCGAATTGTAAACCCTGTGGTCCTTTACCTCTAAATACTTCAGTGCATGTTTCCTAAAAATAAGGATATCCTCTTACATCGCCACAGTGGAGTTCTCTACTTCCATAAATTAAACTACTTTACACTATTGCCCACAGTCCAATTCTGTCAACTGACCCAGCAATGTCCTTCACAGCATTTTCTCCCCTACAGAACAGGAATCAGTCTAGGCTCAGCTTTCGCATCTGGCAGTCACAACTCTTTAGCCTCCTTTAATGTGAAACATTTTCACAGCCCTTATGTTTTATGATACCAGCAGTCTTGGAGACTACAGCCTTTCTCTCTTTTAAACAGTAGTATCTTCCTGTTCCTCATTTAAAGTTTCTCTGATGTTTCCTTGTGATTCGAGTCAGGTTAGACAACTACAGAATAGACAGTGTCCTCCTAAGGGCATTTATATCCAGAGGCACAGATGTTCATCTGCTTCCACCTGTGATGTTAATTTTGGTCACCTGGTCAAGGTGTTGTCCTATTTCTCCACTGCATAGTTACTGTATTTGTCTTGCAACTAATAAGAAGTCTCTGGTGAGATAGTGTAAGATAGGTAAACATCATGTTGCTCACCCAAAGTACCCCTAGATTTAGCACCTAGGGTGGTACTGCCTGACTCATTATTTACAATGACGCTGAAACTGAGCTTCCAACCTCAGCACTCCTTCCATTCCTGCCAATCTGTCTCTGGCATTCTACTAAAGCAAAAGTCTTCCATCTCCCTCATTTAGCTATCTAGTTATTTCTTTATCATCCATATGCACTCAAGGACTCCTATTACTTTCTATGGCCCGTAATACTCCACTGTTCTTAATTATTTTGTTGCTCAAATTGTCCCAAATTTGACCTGGGGAACTTTTAAATTTCTCACAATTTATCCCGTCTCAGAAAATTCTAATACCTAGAACTAGCTTATTATGAGAATTCTGTTTTGTCAAGGAATCTTAGAAGGCTAAGGAATAGCTAAACTTCAGCAATAAGACTAAATTATTTTTCTAATTCTTTTTCATTCCAAAATGGACTTTATTAAAATGAGGATATTGGGGGTCTGCTTGATTTGCCATCGTCTAAAGCTGAGTTTCATTACTAAATCTTAACTGATCTGTTTACTCTTTGCTCTAAATGCTTGGAGGGGAGCCCAAAGGGCCATCAGTATTTGTATGACAATAATAGCGTACATGGCTAAAACACAATCTCTTAAAATCATTTCTCATTAAGAGAGAGGGAGAGAAATCTATAGTGACATCTGACAAAGCTGAATGGTCAATCTGAAAATAAAGAACTGCCAAAATTAAGAAAGCTGAGAAACAGCTAGAGACAACAGAACAGGTCAATCGTAACAGAGTTACGGAAGAGATGATTGTCTCCAATTGCCACAGTTGAAATGGAATGCTTTGTGGTCTTTAACAAAGGGATGAGAGTTCATTAGGCATGTCACATGTCCCTCTGTCTTAAAATGTCGGAGCCTAATCTATTGCCATGTGGTACTCGCTTCCCCAAGCTCACAGACCTGAAGTACCCTCTTGGACTGGACTTGCATATATCAAACAGGGGCACCTTCATTTAAGTTAAAATGTAAGCTCCTCTGCCATAAACTATAAAGGGAGGTAAAGACAAGAAAACCTTTAGGGAAAAAAAAATTATTCTTTCTGGCTGGGCGCAGTGGCTCACAAGGTCAGGAGATTGAGACCATCTTGGCTAACACGGTGAAACCCCTTCTCTACTAAAAAATACAAAAATTAGCCAGGCATGGTGGCATGGGCCTGTAGTCCCAGCTACTCGGGAAGCTGAGGCAGGAGAATGGCGTGAACCCGGGAGGCGGAGCTCGCAGTGAGCCGATATGGCGCCACTGCACTCCAGCCTGGTCGACAGGGCGAGACTCCATCTCAAAAAAACAACATAAAAAAATGATTCTTTCTAAGCTAGTAGCTTTCCTTTGTAAATTTCAAATATAATTAGCTATACAATTAAGCTTGTGGAACCCGACACCTTAATAAAGTCATTTCTACCATTTGTGAAATCAAACTACATTTTGATAGATTGCCAGATGAAAAAGCATACCAAGAATCTCAATGTTTTCTATCAAAGTTGTGAGAAATACCAATACATCCATATGATATGGACAGGAGACAGGGAAATACTGGATAGAAGAGAGCAGTTCCCCAGCAAAGGCCCCATTCTCAGGCCTGGAAACCCGCAGCCCTAAATGAGAATGGGCATTCCTGTTTTTGCACCCAAAAGTTATCTTTCGGCCCACCACATCCCCTATCCTGTACCCATATAAACGCCAAAACCCCGGCTCCACAAGGAAATGAACAGAAGAGCAGAAGAATGGCAGAATGGCACAGCAAAGAGAAGAGAAGGAGTATCTGAATGTCATCGAGAGGAGTTCAGCTGGGGATGGTTGGAGAGGAGATTGGCTGCTGGACAACCACACTCCAGGGGAAGATCATCTTCCCACTCCATCCCCCTTCCAGCTCCCCATTCATCCCACTGAGAGCCACCTCCACCATTCAATAAAGCCCCCACATTCATCCTTCAAGTCCATGTGCAACCTGATTCTTCCTGGACACTGGACAAAGGCCTGGGTACCAAGAGGACACTATGCTGGTTAACACTTAAGCCATCCACGGATGGCAAGGTTAAAAGAGCTCACTGTAACACATGCCACTTGGGCTTTGGGAGTCACAGACACCCACCCCTGGATGCTGCCGTGAGGCCGGAGCCCAGGGGCACTTGCCCCAGCTTCTGCACCTGCCCATCTTTGTGCTCCCCCTCCCATAAGGGGTTTGAGCATGCACGGCAGCCGAACAGACAAGCCACACCCAGTCACACATCCCATGAGGGGAGTCAGGGAACTCTCATAGGCTATTATTACTAAATAAGCAAGTTGTTAGAAATGTGAACACCCCAGACCTCTAGGAGCACTTAATTACATGCTTTTAAAGTATAATTATCCTTATTTTTGTGAATGTTCCTTATCTACCCCAGGTAGCAAGTTGCATACATTATATCATTTAGCCCCACTGTATAAGTGAGGAAACTGTGGCTCAAAGTGCCTTGCCCTTGGTTACCTGGCTTCAGCCAGTCCTCCAAAAGGACACTTACCAGTGTTGGTAGTTTAAAATAAAAACAAAACCTTTCCTCCCAAAAATAAAATGACTATCAGTAAATGAATATTTAATACCAAAATGTTCAATATGGCTAGTTGCAGTATTTTAAATAATCTTATTATGATTCTTTCCTGCTCTGTAAAACTCTAGTCATATGAATGTACTTACAAAAAGTAAACTTTATACACAAATGCTAATTAAATTAATGGATGCAAATAAGTATTTAAAGTATGCCAGGCACTGAGGCACCAGAGCTGCACGCAGCCACTATGAGGCAGACATTAGAATCCCCATTTGATTGGTCAGGAGACTGAAGCTCACAGAGAGGTTAAGTTACTTGCTCAAAGGCACAATGCCGGCAAATGGCAGAACTCCATGTGTCTGCTACCTTGCAAGCCTACCTATATTCTTTCCTCTCTCGCACATGTCTTGCTAGGAACAGATACCACAAATCTGAAATTCAGGTATGCCGGGAAAGAGGCTGATTTTTTTTTATTCTTTGTCCTACTTGAGACTTTGGATCCAGTGATATTTCCTTTTGTTCACTCGTAATGGCTTAGAAATGCAACTGTTTTGCATACTTCCAGCAGGAACCTAAACATGTTGGACAAATAGCAGCTGCCTTAAGGAATGAATAGAAAATCAGGAAAAGTCATCATCCATATGAACTACATATCATCTGCTTTCTTGCAAATGGAACAAATTATTCATGTGGGCAGGAGTAATTCATACAGCCCTTGACCCCCCTGATGATGTCCAGTGTGAGAGCCAAAGCCAAACACTGACCCAAAAGCACCCGTGCTCTCCCGGTCTTGATTTGTGACGCCTAACACTTGTGCTTTACCCTAATCATATATAATGACTGCTCATTTTTATTTCTGTCTGGGAAATTTTACTTTCTCCTGGTGATTTTTAATTTTTTAATTATTTTAAGTATTACAAGTGTACTAAAGTGAGAAAAAAATGGTTAGAGAAATCCTTATAGGGTGATAGAAATGTTCTTAAATTGGATTGTGGTGATGGCTATGCAACTCTGTAAATTTACTAAAAAT
The DNA here is from genome assembly GCF_028858775.2 of Pan troglodytes. NCBI lineage: Eukaryota > Metazoa > Chordata > Mammalia > Primates > Hominidae > Pan > Pan troglodytes. The sequence continues at coordinate 100,612,254 of NC_072409.2, read as the reverse complement.
CCACTGACTTGAACACTTACATTAAAGGAAAATAAAATCTCGGGACCTAAACTCATCATGCCAAAGAGAAAATTTAAGCTTGGGAACTGAGTCACACAAAAACTTCCTCCCTTCTGTTCCTAAACAGATAGCTGCAATGATAGAAGGCCACCTATCTCCCCAGGTGGTCTCCTTCACAAATTGCTCACAAGGAAATGCCTTGTGGGCCCCAGAATCTTTACCATAAAACAGAGTTCTGTTCAATCTCACCCTGAAAATATAACTTAACAACTTATCTTCACAGGTATGGGACAAAGACAAGACTAGAAGTCATCCTACCATCCACCCAGAGACAAATGCACGTTTGACGTCTTCCTCTACTCTATGTTTACTTTGTTTTACGTAAAATGCAGATTTAAAATGCAGAATGCATAACTGACTGTTCCTCTACTCCCTCCTTTCCCATGTAACATGTGGATCCAGTGAACGCTAATCAAAGCCTCACAAGAATGTGACCCCTTACCTCACTGCATACCTACCTCTTTTTTTTCTTTTCTGCTTTCCCCTTCTGCCACTCTCCCCTTTAAATGTTGAACTCCTCAAAATCGTCTTTGGAAAATGCACAGGGCACAGATCTTACTGCAACTGTGTCTCCTTCCCAGGCATATCCTCAATCTTGGCAAAATAAACCTCTAAATTGAGATCTGTCTCAGACATTTTTTGGGTTATACCTAAAAGGAGTAATGCAAAGCACACCTTAATAAAGCTGGGCGTGTTTAAGTGTATTGAGATAATGCTAATGGATTACGGAGGTAAAGTCTCCCTCCTGACTGAGAGGATAAAACTCTCACATTGTTAGACAGCATTAAAGGAATTCCTTTGCTGCTTTCTATGGTGAAGAAGGGCCACCCTCTCTTGTGGAAACACATTGTCCACATGAATAATTTGTTCCATTTGTGATATGGTTTGGCTGTGTCCCCACCCAAATCTCATCTTGAATTGTATCTCCCACAATTCCCATGCGTTGTGGGAGGGACCCAGTGGGAGGGAATTGAATCACCAGGGCAAGTTTTTCTGTGCTATTCTCATGATGGTGAATAAGTCTCATGAGATCTGATGGTTTTAAAAATGGAAGTTTCCCTGCACAAGCTCTCTCTTTGCCTGCTGCCATGCACGTGAGACGTGACTTGCTCCTCCTTGCCTTCTGTGATGATGGTGAGGCCTCCCCAGCCACAGTGAACTGTAAGTCCATTAAACCTCTTTCTTTCATAAATTGCCCAGTCTCAGGTATGTCTTTATCAGCAGCATGAGAACGGATTAATACAATCTGCAAGAAAGCAGATGATATGTAGAGTTCATATGGATGATGACTTTTCCTGATTTTCTATTCATTCCTTAAGACAGCTGCTATTTATCCAACATGTTTAAGTTCCTGCTAGAAGGATGCACAAACAGTTGCACTTTTAAGCCATTACCAGTTGAACAAAAGGGACCGTCACTGGATCCAAAGTCTCAAGTAGGACAAAGAATTTAAAAAAAAAATCAGCCTCTTTCCTGACACACCTGAATTTCAGATTTGTGGTATCTGTTCCTAGCAAGGCATGCGGGAAAGAGGAAAGAACATGGGCAAGCTTGCAAGGCAGCAGACACAGTGGAGTTCTGCCACTTGCTGCCAATGTGCCTTTGATCAAGTAACTTAACCTCTCTGTGAGCTTCAGTCTCCTGATCAATCAAATGGGAATTCTAATGCCTGCTTCACAGTTGCTGAGTGCAGCCTGGTGCCTCAGTGCCTGGCACCCTTTAAATCCTTATTCATGGCCATTAACTTAATTAGCAAATATGTGCAAAGTTTACTTTTTGTAAGTACATTCATAAGGCTAGAATTTTACAGACAGGAAAGAATCATAGTTAATGCCCACATCCCATTCCTGTTGGATGCCACAGCATGTATGCCAAAGAAGGAATAGTTCTTCTCAAGGCAGCCAGGAATGCTAAATACAGACAAAAGCCGTGTAACTACAACAGGTCAATGATGGACCACATACACCACGGTGGTCCCGTAAGATTGGAGTGGAGCTAAAAAGTTCCTATCGCCTAGTCACAGCCATTATAACACACAGTGCAATGAGTTACCTACATATTTGTGGTGATGCTGGTATAAACAAACCTACTGCACCACCAGTTATATAAAAGTATAGCACATACAATTATGTATAGTACAGAACAATAAAAACAACTGTTACTGGTTTATGTATTTATTATACTGTACTATTAATCGTGATTTTAGAGGGTACCCTTCTCCTTCTACCTATTAAAAAAAGAAGAGTTAACTCTAAAACAGCCTCAGGCAGGTCCTTCGGGAGGTATTTCAGAAGACGGCATTGTTGTCATAGGAGATGACAGCTCCAGCCATGTTACTGCCCCTGAAGACAGTGACATTGGTGATCCTTACCCTATGTAGGCCCAGGCTAATCTGTGTGTTTATGTCTTAGTTCTTAAAAAAAGTTTACAAGTAAAAGTAAAAAACTTTTAAAATAGAAAAAAGCTTGAATAAGGATATAAAGAAAATATTTTGTATAGCTGTACAGTGTGTTTGTGTTTTAAGCTAAGTGTTATTGTAAAAGTGCCAAAAAGTTTTAAAGAATTTAAAAGTTCATAAAGCAAAAAAGTTCCATTAATCAAAGGTTTATTATTAAAGAAAAAATATAAATGTGGTGCAGCTTAAGTGTACAGTGTTCATAAAGTCTATACTAATGTGTAATAATGTCCTAGGCCTTCACATTCACTCACCACTCACTCACTGACTCACCCAGAGCAACTTCCAGTCCTGCAAGCTCCATTCATGGTAAGTGCCCCATACAGGTGTACTGTTTTTTATATTGTATACCACATTTTACTGTACCTTTTCTATGTTTAGATACACAAATACCATTGTGTTATAATGGCCTATAGTATTCAGTACAGTAACATGTTGTACAGGCTTGTAACCTGGGAGCAATAGGCCATGCCAGAGAGCCTAGGTGTGTAGTAGGCTGTACCATCTAGGATTGTGTAAGTGCACTATGATGCTGGCACAATGATGGCATTGCCTCATAACACATTTCTCAGAGAGCATATACTCATGTAATGACATATAACTAGTTACTGAGCACCTGGAGGTGGGGTGGTACCTGAGGGAGGTCTGAAATGATTCAAAAGAATTGTCCAGGTGAGGGAACAGTGTATGAAAAAGTTGGGAAGAAATGACCACCTTTTAGGAAATTGGGCATGAGAAAAGAAACCACAAGCACATCAGAATGGCTGATGTTAAAAGTCCATGTTAGGAATGCAAGATCCTAGGACCTACTGAGCAAGAATCGCTGGCGGTGAGACACAGGGATGTGCATTGTAACAGGCCACCTGTACCCCAGCCAGGTGATTTCTATGCACACTAAAATATGAGAACCACTTAGGAAGATGCTAAGAAAGGCCTTACATGTGTTAAATCAAGTTTAGCCTAAAGCTGCCTCCTTACATATTTTAAGTTTGGCCTAAAGGTTTCTCTGTACATCGTGAGCTACAAGTGGAGGTGTAAACAGACCTTACCTACACTTGTGCCAATCACCGAGTTTTGGTCCATCAAATGTAGCCAACGGTTGGAACCGTGTTCAAATAAAGTAAACTGTGGGCTGTAACCAATCCAGCTGTCTCTGTACCTCACTTCCGTTTTCTGCACGTCACTTTCCTTTCTCTGTCCATAAATCTTCTTCCACCACATGGCTGCACTGCAGTCTCCGAGCCTGCTCTGGCTCCAGAGATTAACTGATTCACGAATCTTTCATTGCTCAACTGAACTCCTTTAAATTTAATTCTGCTGAAGTTTTTTCATATGTCATGCTAAGGTATTTGCATGTTACTTTAAAGGCAATGAGAAGCTGTGCACAGATTTTAAGAGGCAAGGCGAAAATGGACTTGCATTTTAGAAAGAGCAGTCTATTGTCAGCTGCTAGCAGCTGGAAAAAAAAAAAGCAGTCTAGCACAGTACACTGCTTTAGGGCACAGCAAGAACCCTAGAGTCCCTCCAGGGCTCAGGAATGCTTGCACACTCTTACTTCCTTTACCTTTTAGCCTCTTATGTTCAGTAACTGAACACAAACATACCTTTTACAGGCCATAGTCTCCTACCAACATGTAGGTGCTACCTGAAAACCCTGTAAGAACTTTATGACATTGACCAAAATGTTTGGAGAAAACAAAGGTTACAACACCATTTATGTGTCAGCGACCAAATGCTGTTTCCAAAATATTGCTGGCATTATCACCTCCCTTGCTGACAAATATTAACACTTTTCAGTTTTAGATAGAGCTGGAACAGGTGGCCCTTTGAGCCCCTGTTTACTACTCTCTTTTGTGTGAAGTGGTTTCCCCTCCCACTCAGGAAAGGAAAGGAAAGGTGGGAGGATGTAAACTTGAAGAATTTCCCAGCTGGAGTCCTGGGTATTCGCCTGAGACGTGACTTATTTATCCTACAGGACTCCATCACAGAGGAAGGTTTTTCTGCAAGACTCTGGCTGGGCCAATCTTTACACAATGCCTGTGAGCAGCCACAGAGTGCAGCCTTGACAATGCCACAAGCCAACTTTTGGGCCCCCCACGATAAGCGCTGCATAAGCCTCCTTGAACCCTCACAACAGGTTCTATTATCGCCATTTCTCTGGTGAATATGGAATAGATAGATTGAGTAACTTATCCCAGGTTATACATGGAGGAGCAGGGATTCAAGCCCACGTCCAACTGACTCCAGAACTTACAACCAAACCAATTAATGGGATGTGTCAAGTAATTTTCTATTTTTCCTATTTTTTGATGCTTACGTGCACATGAAGGAAACAAGCACATTTAATTCATAAGGCTTACAATACATTACAAACAAACTTAAACACCCCAGAAGGTCAGAAGTTTGCTGACCACCTAGTACCAGGGTCAGCAAACTTCCTCCATAAAAGGCATATAAATATTTAGGCTGTGTGAGCCACACATCTGTTGCCCAACTGTACCACAGTAGGGCAAAAGTAGCCATAGGCAACACCTAAACAAATGGGTATGGCTGTGCTCCAATTAAACTTTATTTACAAAAATAGGCAGGAGGTGGGCAGGCTGCATTTAACCTCTTAGTCAAGTTTGAGAAGTTTGTGGCTGCTTGACCTAGTGTAAAGGGCAAAGGGTTTAGAGTTAGGGAATCTAGCTTCTAACCCTGATTCTGTGCCTAAGCCAGCTGAGTGACCTTGGGCCAATCACTTCCCTTCTGTTTCTTCTGTAGAATTCTCTTTTCAATTGACTGCAAAAATAAGGTAAAAATATATTTCAACATACTGAAATGTTAGCTGCAGATTCTTCATTAAATCCATAGATAATGAACCAGTAGCAGCAAGACTTTAAAAGCATAAAGAGAAAGTAAATTTGCATTTTAGTAGTACCTTCTATGTGTCAGGTGCTTTATAAAATATAATCTGACTTCATCCTTCATAAATGAAGAATGTCAGAAGTGAAATCACTTGTTCAAAGTCAGAGAGGAAATGGGAAGCCAGAATCTAAGCCCAGCTGGCCACTCTCTCAGAAACTCAGTGCTGCTCTGCACATGGAGGACCTGGTATGGGTCAATGAGCCCTTGATTGATGATTCTGCACAGGGGGTGACATATGAGTACTTTAGGGGGAGGATTTTGGAGTCAGGCCTCACTTCCCCCTCTTGAGGACTCTCCCTCTCTGTCCTCATTTGTCTTGTCTACCTCCTCTCAAAAAGATAATACTCCATTTGGTCTGAAAAACAATGTGAGAATCTGAGGTTTGTTTCCTTTGGTTCTGAGTGTAAAGACTGTGACTCATGGTTGTCCAGAATGCCAGGACAAAGTGGTCTGAGAAAGCAGGGAGGGAAAAAAGGAGGACCAAGCATTTCCTCAAAGAAGCTGTGACTGGTCCTGCTGCCCACGCGAGCACCGTGGCTCAAGTTGGTTTTCTATCTCAGAACTTAGTCCGAAGGTAAAAGTCTATGTGATGAAATATAAACCTGTGAAATTACCCAAGTGCCTCTGACCTTGTCTGTCTCCTTAACCACCCACTGCATTTCAGTTTACAGGCATCCGTTTAAAACTGTACCTTAGAAATGGGGTTGGGAAAGGGAAAGTGAAACCAAACAAATGGAAATCATTATTGTTGCTTCCTTTACCCCAAAAGAAGAAGAAAAGCAAAAATATTCCCCAAATACAGAAGGGTGCATGTGTGTCTCCACTGTCAAAAAAAGCAATGTTTTTTTTGAGAAGGAATTTCACTCTTTTTGCCTAGGCTGGAGCTCAATAGCTCAATCTCGGCTCACTGCAATCTCCGCCTCCCAGGTTCAAGCAATTCTCCTGCCTCACCCTCCCGAGTAGCTGGGATTACAGGCATGTGCCACCATGCCCAGCAAATTTTTGTATTTTTAGTAGAGACTGGGTTTCACCATGGTGGCCAGGCTGGCCTCAAATTCCTGATCTCAGGTGATACCCCCCTGCCTCGGCCTCCCAAAGTGCTGGGATTACAGACATGAGCCACTGCGCCTGGCCAAAAGCAAATTTTTTTAAAAGGCAGGGCCAGGCATGGTGGCTTATGCCTGTAGTCTCAGCACTTTGAGAGGCCGAGGCTGGGGGATCATGTGAGCCAAGAGGATCCCTTGAGCCCAGGGGGTCAAGTCTGCAGTAAGCCATGATCACACCACTCTAATCTAGCCTGTGTGACAGAGCAAGACCCTGTCTCTTTAAGAAAAAAGAAAAGAAAAGAAAAAAGAAAAGCCAAACTTGGTAGCTAAGCATTCAAGGCCAGATTCTGATCAATCTGGCTGGAACACACTCACAGCAGCTCTCCGGCATTAATCACTTAAAGGGGGCATATACTGTGCTCCAACCACATGGCCTCCAGCCTACTTCACCACGCCTGAGGAGCGCAGTTCCCCTGCTGTTCCCTCTGCCTGAAGGAATGAGGGGTGATCTCCTCCCTTGCTGCCTGCTGAAATTCCACCTCAAGAAGCCCAGGTCGAATGTCACCTTCTAGAAGACACATGTCAAAAACTCAAAGGAACTTTTACAGACAGATCATCAGTTTCAACTCCTTCGTGTCGCCTATGAGGAAAACAAGGCTCGAAAACATTAAGGGACTTGCTCTAAGTCACACAGCTAGTCAGTAAAGACTTGGTCTGGAAACAAGTCAGCAGGTGGGGTGGGCAGCAGGCAGGAGAGAGAATGACCAGGTGGACCACCCTGTGACAGCCCTCTTCTCCTTGGAGCACAGGACACTTGAACCCTCTCTGGACTCTACCCTGCACTCCAGGTTACAGCTGTCTGTGTCCACATTTCTGACTGTCTTTTTCAGAGGGATCCACACCATATCTTACCCATCATGTTACCTTAATTATTAGGTACCCTTGGGTCATCAGTGAGTCCCAATAATCATTCAACAAACAAAACAAAACACCAGCCTCCGTCACTCTGGGCTTGTCTACCTCCAATCAGCCTCCATGCCTTGCCAGGGAGCCACCTAAAGTACTGCTCGCTCCCCACCACTCCTCACTGAAACCCGCAGATGCACACCATGATCTCCACAATCTGACATGAAAGTCTCTGAACGGCCCTTCTTACCTGTGATGGTTAATTTTAGGTGTCAAGTTGACTGGATTAAGGGATACCCAGATAGAGAGAACAGGTAAACATTTTATTTATGGGTATGTCTGGGAGAGTGTTTCCAGAAGAGACTGGCATTTGAATCCATGAACAGGGTAAGGAAGACCTACCCTCACCCAAAGTTTTGGGTACCATCCACTCAGCAGAGGACCCAGATAGAACAAGAAGACAGAGGAAAGCCAAATTTGCTTTTTCCCTCTTCTGGAGCTGGGAAGTCCTTTTTCTCCTTCTCTTGGACATCAGAACTCAAGGTTCTCCAGCATTCGGTCTCCAGAACTTGCACCTGTAGTCCCCCAGGTTCTCAAGCCTTCATCCTCAGACTGAGTTATACCATCAGCTTCCATGGTTTTGAGGCCTCTGTGCTTGGACTGAGCCACGCTACCAGCCTCTGCAGCTCTCCAGCTTGCAGACAGCATACGGTAGGGCTTCTCACGCTCCATAATTGTATTAGTCCATTTTCGTACTGCTATGAAGAAATACCCAAGACTGCATAATTTATAAAGAAAAAGAGGTTTAATGGACTCACATTTCCACACGGCTGGGAAAGCCTCACAATCATGGTGAAAGATGAAGGAGGAGCAAAGGCACATCTTACATGGCAGCAGGCAAGAGAGTGTGTGTGGGGAAACTGCCCTTTATGAAAACATCAGATCCCATGAGACTTATTCACTGTCACAAGAAGAGCATGGGAAAACCCACCCCCATGATTCAATTACCTCCAACTGGGTCCCACCCATGACACGTGGGGATTATGTGAGCTACGACTCAAGATGAGATGTGGGTGGGAACACAGCCAAACCATATCAACAATCATGTGAGACAACTCCCATAATAAATCCCCTCTCATCTATCTATATATTATGTCCCATTTCTCTGGAGAACTAACAAAGTACCCCTCCAGCCTTGATTCCTGACACTCCACCTGTCCAGAGCACCACAGGATCTTCCTCACCTCTGCACCTTATCCCGCTATTCCCTCTCCTGGAAGACACTTCAAGAGCTCCCCCTTCCCCACATCACTTCTCCATGGCTAACCCCTACTCATTCTTCTTGACTCAGAATGTCTAAGAAATGGCCTCCTCCAGGAAATCATTCCTGACTACCCTCTCTCCCAGAAGAGGTGCCCTCCTCTGTGCTCACAAAGTACCCTGGCATCCCTCCTCCACCAGGTGGTTCTCAGAACACACATGCCCCCACTCTCCACTAGACCATAACCTGAGGCAGGAGCTGCATTTGCTTGTCCAGCACCTAACACAATACTCAACACATTAAGTCAGACTGAAAATTGTCACTCACTAGTTACCTTCAGACCCAACAAACATACAATGTATCATTTCACCAAAATATTTTAAAATACGTAGGCCCTATGTATATGACAGCATAATATCAGCAGTACCAAGGGGACACATCCACAGATCACAACGAAAAGCATTTACTACACACCTAGTCTTTAAATAAAGAGCTGAAGATGCATGATGGCATTAGGAACTGCCAGGCACTCCCCACTTCCGAAGTCCCTTTAGAGAGGTGTGATGACATCACCAATACAGCAACTGGCCGTGGTGGCTCTGGGTATAAACGGACTTGGTGCATCAGGAGGGAGCACAGATCCACGAAGCACAGGGGGAGAAAAGGAGAGTGCTGACTAAGGTGGTGGCCAATGGGAGGCTCAAAAAAGGAAAATCCCTCCCCCAGGAAGCCTCAAAAGCACCCACAGGAGTCCCCAGGTACTCATCTTTGGGAAGTGAATACAAAGTAACTTCAGGAGACTCCGCCTGAGATGCTACTGGGGCACCCAAGACTGGAGATTGGTCGGCTGTCAACAGATGGCTAGATGGAAACTCTGAGCTTCACTGAACTCACAGTATCAGATTCACACTAAATGATTGGTAACAGCACCCATGGGCAGGAAACTGAGATAAGAAGGCAAGCAGCTAGCACAGGAAGAACTGATACTTGTCTGCAGAAGCATATGGGTTACCCAGACTTGAAGGGAAGGAAGTGGGTATCCAGGTACAGGGGGAGGAAAAGTTTCACTAGAAAAACAGCTGTCAAAAAACAGGGTTTCAAAAGAGACTCAAGATTGAACATTTCAGGAAACATTTCAGGAGAATGTCTGTTTGTTAACCTGAGCTGGAGTTGGGACTGACGGTAAAGTGATGCTGCTTCCTTCCACTAACTTGCATTACCAATTTACAAACACCCTTTCTTAACTCTGCCCAAATGCATACCTTCATGAACAAATGGCCCATGCTCCGCAATCAGAAAATTCAGTGAGGCATAGGGGTTAGTTTCATCTGCTTGCTTTCCTTCCCCATCTCCTACCCAGCTGAAAGGAAACAGGAATAAACTCTACTCCTTCTCCTTAGGGGACAGCACCCCTACCCAGCCACACAAGGAACCCAGAATTATTACTCAATGGCTCCTCCCTCACTGCACCACTGACCCTCAAACTGGGGGACAGGCCACCAAGTCAAGTCCTCTTTCACGTTCTGAGAAATCCTTTAACTCTGGCCTCTTCTGTCCAATGCCACAGCCTCTACTCTACTTCATTACTCATCATCTTCCACACTAACTGTTGCAACAGCCTTTTGTCCTCCTTCTGCCACCTCCACATCCTGGCTTCATCCACTTCACCAGATTTATCTTCCTAAATCAGCAATCTTACAACAATTGCCTCATCAAAAACCTTCCATGTGGCTGGTTGCAGTGGCTCACGCCTGTAATCCCAGCACTTTGGGAGGCCAAGGCAAGTGGATCACCTGAGGTCAGGAGTTCGAAAGCAGCCTGGCCAACATGGAAAAACCCCGTCTCTACTAAAAATACAAAAATTAGCTGAGCGTGGTAGGAGGCACCTGTAATCCCAGCTACTCGGAACGCTGAGGCAGGAGAATCGGTTGAACCCAGGCTGTGGGGGCAGAGGTTGCAGTGAGCCGAGATCCCACCACTTCACTCCAGCCTGGGTGAAAGAGTAAAACTCCGTCTCAAAAAAAAAAAAAAAAAAAAAAAAAAAAACCTTCCAGGTTCCCATTTTTTAGGAGATACAACCCAAATTCCTTAGCGTGACATTCAGGACACAATGACTCACGACCCAAGCCAGCCTTTTTGGTTTCTGCCCTTGACACTCTCCTTCCCACTGTACCAAGTGCTCTCTTATTCCCGCCCATCTCAACTTCCCCCAAGGCCTTCCCACTGGGGAGCCCAACACAATCCCACTTGCCCTTTGAAACCTAGTTCAAATACCATCTCTCCTTTCAAGTCTTTGCTGGACCCTAAACAAGGGAAGCCAATCATCCCTGTTTGTACCTGTTGTCTTAGTGCAATTACTGAAAGCACTCATTTACTCAGAGTGCCCTGCTTTGAATGATAAATTATATGACCTTCCTGCCTAAAACCTACCCTAACCCAAAGATAGAAATAGTACAGTGACTTGTGTTAAGTGTTTTGCTTGACATTGTGCTCCTCAAGGGTAATAACTGTCTTGTTTCAGTGTGTATATCCAGCATTTAAAGACTGTTAGGACCTGACAGGCGTTCAATGAACATTGGTGGAATGAAAGAATAAATCTCAGCTGGGAGCAGTGGCTTACGCCTATAATCCCAGCACTTTGGAAAGCCCAGGTGGGCGAATCACCTTTAGTCAGGAGTTTGACACCAGCCTGACCAACATAGAGAAACCCCGTCTCTATTAAAAATACAAAAAATTAGATGGTCGTGGTGGTGCATGCCTGTAACCCCAGCTACTCGGGAGACTGAGGCAGGAGAATCACTTGAACCCAGGAGGCAGAGGTTGCCGTGAGCTGAGATCGTGCCACTGCACTCCAGCCTGGGCAACAGAGAGAGAGTCCATCTCAAAAACAAAAAAGAAGAAGAAGAAAAGAAAGAAAATTGTTGTAATGAATTTTATCAAAACTTCATCTAAACTTCCAAAGAGAAATTAGCCAAATCAGAATTAGATCTAAAAATTCCTGGGCCAAAAAGCAGGTGGTAAAAACATGTCACATAAGCCATTTATTTCCTAGTCAGTGTCTTAATTTTTTTCATTATCAACCCTCAAAGGAGCCTAAGTATAAAGCTTAGTTTTTTAATTCAATAACAGGATCAGAATGACTCAATAAATATTTTTAAAGTTAAGTGTAAGGTTGGGCACGGTGGCTCACGCCTGTAATCCCAGCACATTGGGAGGCCAAGGCGGGTGGATCACTTGGGGTCAGGAGTTTGAGACCAGCCTGGCCAACATGGTGAAACCCCATCTCTACTGAAAAAAATACAAAAATTAGCTGGATGTGGTGGTGGGCGCCGGCAATTCCAGCTTCTCCGGAGGCTGAGGCAGGAGAATCACTTGAGCCCGGGAGGCAGACGTTGCAGTGAGCCAAGATCATGCCACTGCACTCCAGCTTGGGTGACCAAGCAAGACTCTGTCTTTAAAAAAAAGGCCGGGCGCAGTGGCTGACGCCTGTAATCCCAGCACTTTGGGAGGTCGAGGTGGGTGGATCACAAGGTCAGGAGTTCGAGACCAGCCTGGCCAATATGGTGAAACCTCGTCTTTACTAAAAATACAAAAAAATTAGCCGGGTGTGGTGGCACATGCATCACGCCACTGCACTCCAATCTGGGTGACAGAGCGAGATTCCGTCACAGAAAAAAAAAAAAAAGCCCGTGCAGTGGCTCACACCTGTAATCCCAGCACTTTGAGAGGCCGAGGCGGGTGGATCACCTGAGGTCAGGAGTTTGAGACCGGCCTGGCCAACGTGCTGAAAGTCTGTTTCTACTAAAAATACAAAAATTAGCTGGGCATGGTGTTGGGCGCCTGTAATCCAAGCTACTCAGGAGGCTGAGGCAGGAGAATCGCTTGAACCCGGGAGGCGGAGGTTGCAGTGAGCCGAGATCATGCCATTGCACTCCAGCCTGGATGACAAGAGCAAAACTCCATCCCCCACCAAAAAAAAAAAAAAAAATGTTTAAAAAGCTATGAACATTTGGCCGGGCGCAGTGGCTCATGCCTGTAATCCCAGCACTTTGGGAGGCTGAGGCGGCCGGATCACGAGGTCAAGAGATCGAGACCATCCTGGCCAACATGGTGAAACCCCGTCTCTACTAAAAACACAAAAATTAGCTGGACGTGGTGGCACGCACATGTAGTCCCAGCTACTTGGGAGGCTGAAGCAGCAGAATCGCTTGAACCCAGGAGGCGGAGGTTGCAGTGAGCCGAGATTGTGCCACTGCACTCCAGCCTGGGCAACAGAGGGAGACTCCAACTCAAAAAAAAAAATCTATGAACATTTAACTTTATAACTGTATTTGCTGAGTGACTTTTAATATAATGTTAAATATAATGCATCAAATTATATATACAAATTATCAATTTCTATAGCTACATAATAGCAATGTAATCAACTTTTCAAAAAACATTCAAAACTGTTATTTTCCAGCAAAAGTAAAACTATTGAAAAAATCATTTTCTGAAAAGTGATTTTTTTTTTTTTTTTTTTTGAAACGGGGTCTGTCACCCAGGCTGGAGTGCAGTGGCATGATCAGAATTCACTGCAGCCTCAACCTCCTAGGCTCAAGTGATCCTCCCACGTCAGCCTCCAGAATAACTTAGGACTACAGGCGGGCACCACCATGCCCAGCTAACTATTCATATTTTTATTTTTGTAGAGACAGGGTCTCACTGCGTTACACAGGCTGAAAAGTGATTTTTAGTGAACTTCTGTTTCATATGAGAAAAAAAATTTTTTTTTTCTGAGATGGAGTTTTACTCTTGTTGCCCCCGCTGGAGTACAATGGTGCGATCTCAGCTCATGCAACCTCTGCCTCCCAGGTTCAAGCGATTCTCCTGCCTCAGCCTCCCAAGTAGCTGACATTACAGGTGCCCGCCACCACGCCCAGCTAATTTTTTTGTTATTTTTAGTAGAGACCGGGTGTCACCATGTTGGTCAGGCTGGTCTCGAACTCCTGACCTCAGGTGATCCACCCGCCTCAGCCTCCCAAAGTGATGGGATTACAGGCATGAGCCACCACACCTGGCCTCATATGAGAAAATTTTTAACTTAATTAGCTGCTAGATATTAATTCAAATACTGTCAATGTTTTCCTTTTTGGCACTTGAGATAATTATTGGTGAGCTGAATAATCTTAATTGAATTAAATAATAAAATATAAATGATTTTCATTCAATTCTCAAATCCTTATATTTGAGGGCCAAATATAAGCAAGCCACAAGGCACCCAATGGTAGCCCATAAGTATGTGAAGGTAACCAACTAAAATGACTTCAAGATCAGGCAACTAGAAAGTCTTCCAACCACAGCCATCTCTACGTTATAAATTTGTTGGATTGACCTTGAATATATTCTGTACATCTTCCATGAACCCATTATCAATGTTGCTAGTGTAATACACAAGAAAACCCAATGAGAGAAATTCAAATATTAAGAAACAAGCTTTTGTTGATTGAGCTTTAAATGGCCACACACCATTATAATATCTAAGATGCTTGTGCTCCCCAATAACCAATTTTTGCCTCCAATGAGGATGCAAGTCCTAACTTCTATGCTCCCGAATTTATCATACTAGCACCTAAAAAACACAAATTAAAAAATCAGTTTAGCCAAGAAAACCTCCATCCCACAGCTACCATGAGAGCTTCTCTACCATTATCATTCATTCCTTGGGTACTTTTAAAGAAAAAGATTTCCATATTATTAGCCCTTCTCCCAAAAGAAACTCCCTCTTCCCCAACCTCCCCCCGACCCCTCTCCCCCATCTCAATAAAAACCCAGATCTTTAGAGCTGGAAGAACACTTAGGGCTAATCCAGCCCCTCGTTCTTCAGATAAGGGAACTGAAAGAGCCCTCTGAGGTTGACAGACTTGATCAATCAAGGTCAACAGTCATGGGAAGGACCTTGTCTGTCTTGTTCACTGTTGTACCTCCAGGCTAGTACAGGGCTTGGCACGTAGTCAGCTGTTTACACACATAAGTGATGAACAAAGAGAAGAACCAGGTTACCTAAAAACCTAACCTGGTACTTTTCCAACTATATCACTTTGTCCCTTTTAACTCCCCCAGAATATCAAATAATGGCCATTAAAAACTATCAATATCAAATAAAGACTATCAGACTCTTCTTAAATACGTGAAAAGCTTCCTAGCTGAAATAAGCTATTTGCGCACCCAGTAAAATTGAAGAGCAGGGTCGTATGAACTCGAGGTTAGAGTTCTTCAAGCCCATTTACAGTAAGGGACTTTCTACAAATAAATCAAGGGTATCCAGTCTACAACACACTACTTCTTACTTGCTTACATTTACTTGAGCTCCTTTTTAGAGTTCTTGTACCCAGGTCATATCTCCCTAATCAGACTGAGAACCATAAAGAGGCAAAACTATGCCTTCTCTAAGGCACCTACCAAGTTTGAGCCCAAAGTAAATGCTTAATAAACGCTTGCTCAGTTTATAGCAATGGAAGTGGTAAACTGTGAGGGACAAAAGTAAATTTGGCATGAATAAAGAATTCAAGTTGTATTTTGCTCATCAACTAGGACTAGTACAGTACCTAGCATGTAACAGAAGCCTAATAGTTAATGAATGAAGAAAAATAAATGAATGATATGGCAAAAACTGAGTTGTTATTAAGCAACATCTTTTCTGCAGTCTTTCATTCATTCAACAAATATTTATTTACCAAGTATCTGTGTGCCAGGCTCTCTGCTACTCTGAAACCTAACTTCCACCCAGAGTTTCACCCACAGAAACCTAACTTCCCTCCTCATCGGCTAATGCATCTCAACCGTTCATCTAGTAGGCAGTGAGCATAGCTGGGGTGACCATTTGTCAAAGTATCTCCGAAACAGTCCCAGTTTACACCTATTATCCCAGTGTTAATTAATAATAGCACCGCCTCAACAATGCCCTAATCTAGAGAATTACATAGTTCTAAGCACAGCAAATCTCCTACAAACAGATCGGGATTCAAATATTTCATTCTACAGTCTTGGGATCCTCAATGCAAGGGACAGGCTGTAACCAAGGGTCTGGACAGCCCGGCTTGCCCTCTTGTCTCTCTGTCATGTAGAGGAGCTGTAGTTCAGTTTTTGTTTTTTGTTTATTTTACGGACCACATTTAAAGTATAGTATCCCTTGTCAGGAGATTCCTGGCACTAAAGAGATGGACGGGAATCTTAACCGCCTCCTCCAGATCGTCCACTATTGCATCATTTGAAACCAAAGCCTTCTAAAGGCAGCGACTCGCACAATTCAAGTCAGGTAAGATGGCAGCAACAGCAGCTGTGGGTGCTGGCTGCTGCTGGAGCCTCGGTCTCAACTTCAAGAGCAGGGAGAGCGCTGTCTCTGGAGTTGCCAGGTGCTGAAATGAATAGTCAATAAATCAACAGGTCCGGCGCGCTAACCCCTGGGTGCTCAGGCCCGGGCGCGCCACGACTGAAGGAGTGGCTAATTACTCAAACACAGTTGAAACCAAAGGAGGCCGGAGTCGGTTCTCAAAGTGGTTTCCCTCCGGCCACCACCGACTCTGAGGACCTGCTAGGGAAGTGTCCCGGCCCCGTGGAGGGAGAGGGAAGCACCACAGCCTGGGCTGCGGCTCTGGCCCTCTAGCCCCAGCCCCTGGCAGCCCTGCCCTGCTGTCGCGGCAGGTACCCCTCTACTCATTGTTCCTCAGGCTGCCCCCTCTTTTCATCAATCGTAAGCCTTTCGGTTCTGCCACCAGGAAACTTCCATAGAAGGTGAGATTCCCAGGTCGAGGGATGATTCCACGAACACCCAGAGAGCCAGTGCCAGGACTTCAGGGTCAGACTTCGTAAAGCCCAGGCGTCGCTGGGCCGGCCCGGAACAGCTCAGAGCTGCGGGTCCTATGGTCCCGCGCCATCACGCCCATCCAAGTGCTGGCAGGACGTGGGTCCTCCATCCCCACGACTCGCGGGGCCGGCGCTCCGAACCTCGGCAGTGCGTCCGCTCCGCGCGCCGCAGAGACCCTCCTAGCTCCAGCGGGGACAGACCTACCAAGGCCGGGCGCCCCCACCCGGCGCCCGCCAGCCCACCCCAGAGAGGGGACCAAGGGGGCGGGGCCTCGGCCGTCCTAGCCGGGCTCACTCTTCTCTCCCGGACTCCTGTCCAGGGCTTCAGGGGCCGGGCCCGCAATCCCCATCGGATCGTACCTCGTCCGCTTCCAGCTCCGCTCGGCTGCCTAAGAGCGCCATATTCCTCCTCTGGCTGCTGCCACCCAAAAACCAAGCAGGGAACTCAGAGCCGACTCCTGCTCTCGGCTCTGGGATCAGCCCAGCGCAAAGCAGGGCAAAAGGGGACGGCCCGGCGCTCCCTCCGGGTCTCGGGCGGAGCCTGAGTGCAGCTACTCGATTTCCCCGCCCCCGGAGCCGGCAGGCCAGCACAGCATCCATTTCCTCCCCGGACGCCGCGCCGCTGGCCGGGCCACTTGCCCGGCCCCCAGCAGGCTCGCCCCGCCCGCCCCCAGCGGGCGGCAGCCCCGCCCAAGTGGGTGGAGTCACCTCCCAGATAAAGTTTCCCGGTCTGGCACGCCCTCTGGGAGGGTTTCCTAAGGTTACCTGCCGCCTGTTCTCTGCGGTGGCTGGGCACACCTGGAAAGAAGCTAGAGAGCGCGGGGATGACGAAGCCAAGGTCAAAGCAGCGCCCCACCTGGGGTCCGTGGAAGCATCCACCTGGTCTTTGGTCCGGTGCCAGTCCTTTTCCCTCGCCAGGTGGCCACCGCATCTCGCAGATGGTGTGGCCTGAGGGCAGCCTTGGGTCACGGTCACTGGTCCCCGAGAGGCCTCTGACACACCACCCACCTGGACAGTAGGTGGAAGGACTCTGTTTGCTTCTGTGTTCAAAAAATAGAAAAAAACGCGGGACAGAGATTTATACATATTGGAACTCCTCTACTTCCCCCTACCCGGACAGTGTATTCTCCCCATAGCATCCTGTATTTTGTAACTCCAAACATAGGTGTATAATTCGTGCTTGAACTATAAACTCCATGGGGGTAGGATGCTATCTGTCTTCTTCAAGACTGTATCCCCAACACCCAGAACAGTGTCTTGCACATCGTAGGTGCTCAACAGATATTTGTTGGCTGAGTTTAGAAACTGAACCTTGCTTCTGACATGTAAAATAACTGGAAAATTAAAAGCTAGATCTTTAAGAGTTTGGGGGAGAGAGGTCAGATTTACTTTACATACAGAAAAATGCACCAAGTTAAATGTGTGATTCAATGACAAGTGTTTACAAAACATCCCAATCATAATATAGAACATCCTGAAAAGTTTTCTGTGACCCTTTGCTGTCAATTTCCTACCTCCACTCCCTAGCCTCTGTCAATCACTGATCTGCTATCAACATCGATTTGCCTTCTCTAGAATTTCATACAAATTTAATTAGAGCATGTGGTCTTCCATGTCTGGCTCATGAAAGGCTATTTAATAGACATCCAATGATAACTATAAAAACAGCTAATAGTTCTTGAGTCCTTACTATGTGCCAGGACTCTACTGAACCTCTTGCATATAGTATTTCATTTATTCTTCATAACCCCATAAAGTAGGGTGCTGTTCTCTTTCAGATGAGTAAACTGAGGCTCAGAGAGTTCAAGTAATATGCCTGAGGCCAGACAGCAGTTAAGTAAGTAGGGATGCCAGAATCTGAACCCCAGCAGTCTGACTCTAGGGCCTAGCTGATAACCATTGCTTTGTACTGTACTGGCTCTAGCAACCCTCCCTCTCTTTCTTTCTGTGTCAGTAGAGCAGTTGTCTGTACAAGTCCATTACATACATTTTCAGTGAGTCACTTTGCATCCTTAATACTTGCTGTACAATTTTAATGGCTTGGCATGTACTTTTGTACTAGAATAATAAAATGGTTTCTACACCAGAAACATTGAAAAAATGGGTTAGATCGTGCGATGGTTGCTCAACTCTCTGAATTGTCTAAAAATCCTTGAATTGTGTACTTACAATAGGTGGAACTTGTGA
This sequence comes from Pan troglodytes, assembly GCF_028858775.2. Lineage (NCBI taxonomy): Eukaryota > Metazoa > Chordata > Mammalia > Primates > Hominidae > Pan > Pan troglodytes. The sequence continues at coordinate 100,593,587 of NC_072409.2, read as the reverse complement.
TTATGTAAATTATATCTTAGTAAAGCTGTTTTAAAAAAACTAGCTGACACAGGCTAGGTGTGGTGGCTCACGCCTGTATGGGATTACAGCACTGGGAGACTGAGGAAGGAGGCTAACTTGAGTTTAGGAGTTCGAGACTAGCCTGAGCAACATAGCAACATAGCAAGACCCAATTTCTAAATAATAATACTTTTTTTTTTGAGAGACAGTTTCACTCTCATCTCCCAGGCTGGAGTGCAATGGCTCGATCTTGGCTCACTGCAACCTCCGCCTCCTTGGTTCCCACGAATCTGTAAATTGCTTAGAAGGAGGCACTATCTTATTCATCAGTGCAGGTACTCAATAAAAAAGCTCCGGGTGCAGTGGCTCATGCCTGTAATCCCAACACTTTGGGAGACCGAGGCGAGCGGATCACGAGGTCAGAAGTTCGAGACCAGCCTTACCGACATGGTGAAACCCAGTCTCTACTAAAAATACAAAAATTAGCTGGGCATGGTGGTATGCGCCTATAATCCCAGCTACTGAGGAGACTGAAGCAGGAGAATTGCTTGAACCCGGAAGGCGGAGGTTGCAGTGAGCCAAGATCGTGCCATTGCACTCCAGCCTGGTGAAAAGAGTGAAACTCCATCTCAAAAATAATAATAATAATAATACTTTTATTATTTAGAACACATGCTCCGAACACTTAGAATCAGATGGACCAGAAGAGACATAGAGTTTGTTTAATTCCAATACCCTTGAAAGTTTCCATTCCTTCCCAGACCCCCCAACCCACTCCTACCTCCTCCTATGTTTCACTTTCTGAGGCTAGGATTCCTGTCCAGGTCCAGATTCTACTCTGTATTACTCATGCATCATTCTGTTTTTCAAAGTTCATTGTTTCCTGAATTGATAGCACATCCTTTTGACATGAAGCCATCTCACTGGTAGCTTCTTCTCCCATATGCTGTTATTCTGCCTTTGGAATTTCAACTCTTCAAATTTTGAAGAGATCCAAACAAACTTGGCTCTAATTAGTGACAGAATTATGTTATAATGAAAATCGAGTATAATTTTTCAAAAATCTATACTTATAATTGAAGCTTGACTGGTGTTTTTGTTGTTGAATTTTTTACATATCAGGGATCAAATCTGAAGTCTCGTATGTTTTAAATTCACGGCAGGAGATAAGGAACATTCATGTTTCAATTATAAACACTGAATGAATAAATGTATTCTAGCCACTGGAACGTCTAATCAAATTTGCTTTGCTCAGGGCAGCTGTCAGCTTTGCCTATACAAGAGTGATTTTATCATGAATCACAAATATAAAAGTTTTTCCTCAAAGAACAATTAGAATGGATTTGTTGTTACACAGAATTCCCCTTGAAAGTTTGCTGACAATGTTATACTCTAGCAGTCAAGTGAGATTACTCAGATATTCCATATCCCAGAAGTAATTAGCATAGAGATCAAGCAAGAGGGTATCTGAATCATTTCATTTTGAAGCCACACCTACTGGGAGCTGTTTGTGTTTCAAAATAAATCTAATATTGTAAACAATCTAATCTTCAGTATTCCTGAACATGTTACCTTTAGCTGATAGTTTTTTGCTGGTACTTGATTTAAGTGAAAATTGAATCTTCATGATTTGTGTGGTAGGAGAAGCTCAAATCCATGAAATAAGTGCTCATTGTAAATCATGTGTTTGTCAATGACTTTGTCTCACATTCTTGTCTTAGCTCTTCAAGGAAAACGTCCCCTTCTAAAGCAGTCCCTCCCTCTCAGTCACACTCTACCACATCCTCCTGCTGGATGTATAGCACTGTTCACTACCTGGAACTTTCTTGTTCATTTGTTTACTGGTTTATGAGTATGTCCTTCAACAATGGCACCTCACACACACTATAATACAAGCTCCATGAGGGAAGGAACTTTGTGTTTTGTGTCTACAGCAAAAACCCGAATGCCCAACACATAATGACTACTTAATAAATGGCTATTGAGTGAATGAATGAAAGTATAAAAAGTTCATAGTACATTAAGCATTATTGTTTAGACCTAGCAGCCAATGTTTTAGCATAATCCAGTAATAATGAGGGAGATTTAAAGAATGCAAATCACGTGTAGTCTAAAATGTAAATTGTTTCCTAGGGTAATGTAACAGGCATGAAGATTATCTTTAATGCCTACTCAGTTTTTCAAAATTACATAAGAGCTAAGCACTTAGAGGTCCCTCAGTGACCTAAAGAAGAATAATTCACCTCCCTGGGAGAGGTTGCGATGCTAAGGGGAAAAACCTCATCGTTTAGTGGAAACTGAAATCTTCCCTTCAGAATATCCTTTTTCCAGGCACTTGGGGCTGGGTAAACATTTATTTTGCCCCACCTATTAGTTGTTTGTTAACTTTTTTGATATATATATATATACACACACACACATATATATATACACGCACACACATATATATACACACACATCAAAATATATATTATATATATATAATCTTTCCAATTGCCTTCCTGTTGATTTTCATATCTCTTTAAATTTGATTAATATCGTTTTTTCAGACAAAGAAAGTAAAACCCAAAGAAGAGAGCAACAACATGAAGAGTAACTTTGGCTATATGCAATCTCAGGGCAGAGTGTCAAAGATTTAAAAACCAGACCAAGCAGGCATGGAGGTACACCAGTAGTCCCAGCTACTCTGGAGGCTAAGGCATGAGGAGGATAACTTGAGTCTAAGAGTTTGAGTCCAGCCTGGGCAATATATCAAGACCCTCATCTGAAAGGAAGAAAGAAAGAAAGAGAGAAGGGGAGGAAGAAAGAGAGAAAGAGAGAGGAGATAGAGAAAAGAAAGAAGAGAGAAAGAGAGAGACAGAGACAAAAGAAAAGCAATATCAATAAAAATAAACAGATAATTGGCAGCTTGTTGCCACCTGCTGTTCATTCTCCCATAGCTCCATCCATAGGAGCACCTGCCTAGCTGAAAGACTACATTTCTCAGGACTCCTTTGCAATTAGCAATGGCCAGTGTAACTAAATTCTGGCCAGTGAAATTCATTTGACATCCAGGAAGGCTATTTGAAGGAAAATGACTCAACTAGGGCATGTGCCCTTTTGCCATTATTCCAGTGAACATATGAATAATAAGAAAGCAAAACAGCCTTATTGCTGATATTAAGAAAGTTGCAGTAGTCTGATCTAACCAGCCACAACATTCTCTTAACCCAAAGCCTAATCCAGAGCAAAGCTTTAACTCTTCAATTCTGTGAAGGCTGAGAGAGGTGAGAAGGCTGTAGAAGAAAAGTGGCAAGCTAGCAGAGGTTGGTTCATGATGTTTAAGGAAAGAAGCCATCTCCAAAACATAAAAGTACAAGGTGAGGCAGTGAGTATTGATGAAGAAGCTGCAGCAAGTTATCCAAAAGATCTAGCTCAGATCATTGATGAAGTTGGCTACACTAAACAAAAGATTTTCAGTGTAGACAAAACAGCCTTCTATTGGAAGAAGATGCCACATAGAATTTTCGTGGCTAGAGAGGAGAAGTCAAGGCCTGACTTCAAAGCTTCAAAGAATAGGCCGACTCTCTCATTAGAGACTAATGCAACTGATGACTTTAAATTGAAGCCAATGCTCACTTACCATTCAAAAAATACCAAGTCCCAGCCGGGCGCAGTGGCTCACGCCTGTAATCCCAGCACTTTGGGAGGCCAAGGCAGGCAGATCATGAGGTCAAGAGATTGAGACTATCCTGGCCAACATGGTGAATCCCTGTCTCTACTAAAAATATAAAAATTAGCTGAGGGTGGTGGTGCGTGCCTGTAGTCCCAGCTACTCAGGAGGCCGAGGCAGGAGAATCGCTTGAACCCGGGAGATGGCAGTTGCAGTGAGCCGAGACTGTGCCACTGCACTCCACCCTGGCAACAGAGCAACACTCCATCTCAAAAAAAAAAAAAAAATACCAAGGCCCTTAAAAGTTATATTAAATCTACTCTGTCAGTGCTCTATAAATGAAACAACAAAACTTGGATGATGGCACATCCGTTTACAGAATTGTTTACTGAATATTTTAGGATCACTGTTGAGACCTATTGCTCAGAAAAAAGATTCATTTCAAAATATTGCTCATTGACAATGCAGCTAGTTACCCAAGAATTCTGATGGAAATGTACAAGGAAATTAATGTTGTTTTCATGCCCACTAGCAAAAAATCCATTCTGCAGTCCATGAATCAAGGTGTAATTTTGACTTTCAAGACTTAGTATTTAAGAAATACATTTCATAAGGCTATAGGTTCCATAGATAGTGATTCCTCTGATGGATCTGGTAAAGGTATATTGAGAACCCATAAAGGATTCACTATCCTAGATGCCATTAAGAACATTTATAATTCATGGGAGGAGGTCAAAATATCAACATTAACAGGAGTTTAGAAGAAGTTGACTCCAGTCCTCATGGATGACTTTGAGGGGTTCAAGATTTCAGTGGAGGAAGTCACTGCAGATGTGGAAGAAATAGCAAGAGAAGTAGAATCAGAAGTGGAACCTGAAGATGTGACTAAATTGCTACACTCTCATGATGAAAATTGAATGGATAAGGTGGTGTTTTTTTTGGTTGGTTTTGTTTTGTTTTGTTTTGTTTGTTTTGTTTTGTTTTGTTTTAGAGATAGGGTCTCACTCTGTCACCTAGGCTGGAGTACAGCAGCATAATCATAGCTCACTACAGGCTCAGACTCCTGGGCTCTAACAATCCTCCCACCTCAACTTCCCAAGTAGCTAGGACAACCAGCAAGCACCACACCCAACTGATTTTTTTCCTGTAGAGATGAGATCTCACTATGTTGCCCAGACCAGTCTTAAACTCCGGGCTTTAAGCAATTCTCCTCTGTTTTAGTCCGTTTTCACACTGCTGTAATGACATGCCGGAGACTAGGTAATTTATAAAGGAAAGAGGTTTGACTCACAGTTCCGCATGGTTGGGAAGGCCTCAGGAAACTTACAATCATGGCAGAAGGGGAAGCAAGCACATCTTACATGGCAGCAGGCAAGAGAGTAAGCGTGTGTAGGAAGAGGAATAGTCAAACACTTACAAAACCATCAGATCTTGTGAGAACTCACTCACTGTCACAAGAATAGCATGGGGAAACCTCCCTCATGATCCAGTCATGTCCCAACAGGTCCCTCCCTCAACATGTGGGGATTGTGGGGATTTTGGGGATTACAATTTGAGATGAGATTTGGGTGGGGACACAGAGCCAAACCACGTCATCCTTCCTCAGCCACCCAAAGCACTGGGATTACAGGTGTGAGCCACCATGCCTAACCTGGAATTGTTTCTTATGGATGAGCAAAAACAGGGTTTTCTTGAGATGAATGTACTCCTGGTGAAGATGCTATGAACATTGTTGAAATGACATCAGCTAATTTAGAATATTACATCAACTTACTTGACAAAGCAACAGGGTTTAGGAGGATTGACTGCCATTTTGAAAGAAGTTCCACTGTGGGTAAAATGCTATCAAACAGCATGGTATGCTACAGAGAAATCTTTCTTAAAGAGTTAACTGATACCAGGCATGGTGGTTCACGGCTGTAATCCCAGCACTTTGGGAGGCTGAGGCAGGCAGATCACCTGAGGTCAGGAGTTCAAGACCAGCCTGGCCAACATGGTGAAACCCTGTCTCTACTAAAAATACAAAAAATTAGCCAGGCGTGGTGGCACATGCCTGTAATCCCAATCCCAACTACTTGGGAGGCTGAGGCAGGAAAATCACTTGAACTCAGCAGGCAGAGGTTGCAGTGAGCCAAGATTGCACCATTGCACTCCAGCCTGGGTAACAAGAGCAAAACTCCATCTCAAAAAAAAAAAAAAAAAAAAGTTAACTGGTATAGCAGATTTCATTGTTGTCTTATTTGACTAAGTTGCTGTGGCCTCCCCAGCCTTCAGCAATGACCACCCTGACTAGTCAGCAGCCATCAACAACAGGGAAACCTCTTCCACCAGCAAAAAGATTACAAGTCACTGAAGGCTCAGATGGTTGTTAGCACTGTTTAACAATAAAGTATTTTTTAACGAAAGTACATACATTTTTAAGACATAATGCTATTGCATATTTAGTAGACTAGAGTGTAGTATAAAGTTATCTTCTATATGCGCTGGTTAATCAACAACTTCGTGGGACTTACTTTATTGAAATATGTACTTTATTACAGTGGTCTGGAACCAAACCTGCGATATCTCCAAGGCATGCCTTTATGTACCGCCTCTATCCTGAGGAGACCTCCCCAGGTCTCTGATTCTGTTGTGCCTTTTATTCTGGCATCTTTCTTCTCATATTGCTAGGATCTTTTTATTGTCCCAAAAATCCAAATATTCTCTACTTTTTGGAGGATACTAGCATCTTTTAAAAATGATATTCTCATTGTATTTCCTGCATAGTTTAATAAACCAGTAATTATTTTGACCATCTTCAGCAATTCTACTCTCATTGCCTCTTTTAGGCCTAGCATTTACAACACTTCTGATTGGGCACTTTGGGTTTATATTAAGCAGCTCCTAAATTCACCTACCTATAGAAGGAGTCACAGATACAAACCTTTGTAAGAGTTACTCATAGTAACATTTATATTCTAAAATCATTAGCTGGGTGTGATGGCACGTGCCTGTAGTCCCCACCACCTTGGAGGCTGAGACGGGAGGCTTGCTTGAGCCTATCAGTTTGAAGGGCTGCAGTGAGTTATGGTCACATGACTGCCCTCCAGCCTGGGTGACAGAGTGAGACCCTGTCTAAAAAAAAAACAAAAAACAAACAAACAAAAAATCAGTTATGACTCAGCACTATAATGATTAGTTCTAAGTGTCTCTAAAAAACAATGGTTCGTTGCCGGGCGCGGTGGCTCACGCCTGTAATCCCTGCACTTCGGGAGGCCGAGGCGGGCGGATCATGAGGTCAGGAGATCAAGACCATCCTGGTTAACACGGTGAAATCCCGTCTCTACTAAAAACACACACAAAAAAATTAGCCAGGCGTGGTGGCGGGCGCCTGTAGTCCCAGCTACTCAGGAGGCTGAGGCAGGAGAATGGCGTGAACCCTGGAGGAGGAGCTTGCAGTGAGCCGAGATCGCGCCACTGCACTCCAGCCTGGGTGACAGAGCGAGACTCTGTCTCAAAAAAAAAAAAAACAATGGTTCGCAAGCTTGAACACACACCTGGAACTCGTTAAAACACAGATTTTTGGCTCCAATCCCCAGGGTCTCCAATTAGGTCAGTCTGAGGTAGGCCCCACTTGCTGCTGCTGCTGCTGCCGCTATGCAATCACGTTTTGAGAACCACTGCTCTAAATCATGGCAAGCGATTTGCACCCTTTCAAGCATAAGCAGCCTACCTGGCTTCCAGATGTAGCCCATCAACTACGAGTTCAGGAGGAAAGACTAGAAAAGTACTTTTGTGTTGTGCTATGGTTTGAATGTTTGTGTCCCCCTAAAATTCATGTTGGAACCTAATGCTCGATGTGAAAGGATTAAGAAGTGGGGCCTTTGGGGAAATGATTAAGTCATAAGTCACGAAGTCTCCATTTTTATGAATGGGAGTAGTGCTCTTATAAAAGAGGTTGAAGGGAGCTGCCTTGCCCCTTCTACCATTTGAGGACACAAAAGTAACCATCTCTAAAGCAGACGGTGGGCCTTTACCAGACACTGAATCTGTTAGCACTTTCACCTTGGCCTTCCGAGCTTCCAGAACTGTGAGAAATAAATTTCGATTATTTATAAATTAGCTAGTCTATTTTATTTTGATATAGCAGCCTTCACGGACTGAGACATGTTGCTACTTAGCACATGTGGTCTAACCTAAATGAAAAGCTGTAACAATTTTTCCCTTGGTATTTTTCCATCAATAAGGAAAAAAAATCTAAGCACTGATCTTAGGAGCAGTTTAGGGAGGGTCAGAATCTTGTAGCCTCCAGCTGCATGACTCCTAAACCATAATTTCTAATCTTGTGGCTAATGTTAATCCTACAAAAGCAACCTAGTCCCCAGACAAGAAGGAGGTCGGTTTTGGGAAACAGCTTTTGTCATCTTTGTTTTAAACTATAAATTAAGTTTCTCCCAAAGTTAGTTCAACCTAAATCCCAAAGTGCTGGGATTACAGGCATGGGCCACTGTGCCTGGTTAAAGTGAAACAATTTATGTGACTTTTTTTCATGTGACTCAATAAAACCACTTTATTTTCATAAAATTTTATTTTGTCTGATTGACTGATAAATATACGTAAAGCTTGATTCTTACTGCCCCAAGCCACAGCCTGACTCCACACAGATAACAGACCATCAGTAATAAAGCCGCATCTCCTAGTCCTTGAGACCTGGGTTTCTGACCTTGAACAGTTTACTTCCATTCTTTTCATGTCCTGTGTGTGTGTGTGTAATATAGAATGAGGGGTTAACATATATAACCTTCCATATCTTAAAGACTTTGGTTCTGGGATTCTAGAGATTAGACTGAAGGAAGACCTTCTTGATCCACAATTATAATGGAAACTGGGATGTGGTGACTGGAATTAGCCAAGAAGATGATTTAACACATTCCTAAAATGACAGATATCTTAAGTAATTTCCCCCAAATGTCATGCTAGCTACTGTGTTGGGAAGAGAAGTCTTTTTTTTTTTTTTTGAGACAGAGTCTCGCTCTGTCGCCCAGGCTGGAGTGCAGTGGCACAACCTCTGCTCACTACAGCCTCCACCTCCTGGGCTCAGGTGATCCTCCTATCTCAGACTCCTGAGAAGCTGGTACCCATAGGCATGTCCACTACAGCCTGCTAATTTTTGTATTTTTTGTAAAGATGAGATCTTGGCATGTTGATCAGGCTGGTCTCAAACTCCTGATATAACTGCCCAAGGGGTTCACCTTGCCCACTGCCTAGACAGAACCAATTTATCAAGACAACGGAACTGAGATAGAGAGTTATTCACACAGAGCCAGCTGTGTGGGAGGCCAGAGTTTTATTATTCCTCAAATCAGTCTCCCTGGGCATTCAGGGAGCAGAGTTTTTAAGGAAAACTTGGTGGGTGGGGGTAAGCCAGTAAGCCGGGAGTGCTGATTAGTCAGAAATGAAATCGTAGGGAGTCTTCAGGCTACACGTGAGGCCCATAATCACATGTAATCATAGCTGTCTTCCTGCACTGAGTCAGTTCCTGGGTCGGGGCCACAAGATCAGATGAGCCAGTTTATCGATCTGGGTGGTACCAGCTAATTCATCAAGTGCAAGGTCTGCAAAATATCTCAAGCACTGATTTTAGGAGCAGTTTAGGCAGGGTCAGAATCTTGTAGCCTCCAGCTATATGACTCCTAAACCGTAATTTCTAATCTTGTGGCTAAAGTTAGTCCTACAAAGGCAACCTAGTCCCCAGGCAAAAAGGAGGTCAGCTTTGGGAAAGGGCTGTTGTCATCTTTGTTTTAAACTATAAATTAAGTTTCTCCCAAAGTTAGTTCAACCTACTCCCAGGAATGAACAAGGACAGCTTGGAGGTTAGAAGCAAGATACGGAGTCAGCTAAGTTAGATCTCTTTCACTGTCTCAGTCATAATTTTGCAAAGGCGGTTTCAATCGGCTCAAGCAATCCACCTGCCTCAGCCTCCCAAAGTGCTGGGATGACAGGCATGAGCCATGCACTTGGTGGGAAGACATAAGGTGAAACATATTTATTTATTTATTTATTTATTTTTTAGGGATGGAGTCTCGCTCTGTCACCCAGGCTGGAGTACAGTGGCGCAATCTCAGCTCACTGCAGTTCAAGCGATTCTCCTGCCTCAGCCTCCCCAGTAGCTGGGATTACAGGCATGTGCCACATTACCTGGCTACTTTTTTGTATATTTACTAGAGATGGGGTTTCACCATGTTGGCCAGGCTGGTCTTGAACTCCTGACCTCAAGTGATCTGCCCACCACAGCCTCCCATAGTGCTGGGATTACAGGCATGAGCCACTGTGCCTGGTTAAAGTGAAACAATTTATGATGTTCTATATACTTTATACCATGTACATACATTAATGTCTTTTTTTTTTTTTTTTTGAGACGGAGTTTTGCTGTTGTTGCCCAGGCTAGAGTGCAATGGCGTGATCTCGGCTCAGGCAACCTCTGCCTCCCAGGTTCAACTGATTCTCCTGCCTCAGCCTACCTAGTAGCTGGGATTACAGGCATGCATCACCACGCCTGGCTAATTTTATATTTTTAGTAGAGACGGGGTTTCTCCATGTTGGTCAGGCTGGTCTTGAACTCCCTACCTCAGGTGATCCGCCCGCCTTGGCCTCCCAAAATGCTGGGATTACAGGGGTGAGCCACTGTGCCCAGCCATTAATGTCTTTTTTAAGTTTCTGGCTAACTCGAATTTCCCTATTAGTTTCCCAGCAGAGAGATTTATCTGGAAACACATTTAAAAGTTGGAAAGTAGACACCAGGTTGATGGGCCTCACATGTGGCCTGAGAGTCTCTGATCTGGCTCAGCAGTTACTGCTGGGCTCAGAAGAGTGTCATTTCTGTATGGATGATCTGTTTTATTATTTTCTTAGCACTTTTACAACAATCCTGTGAGATAGGCAGGGCTTACATCTTACAGAAGAGGAAACTAAGGATGCAAGATGTTACATGACTGCCAAAAGTCATTACTGAGTGAGGATAAACATGTTAAGACCCTTTTATGAAGGATATTTTATAAAGGATATAACCTTGGTCTGGAGATCATTTTTATTTTCCTTTATTTTAAAGATAGGGTCTTGCTCTGCTGCCTAGGCTAGAGTGCAGTGGCACAACTCTAGCTCACTCTAACCTAGAACTCCAGGGCTCAAGCGACCCTCCTGCCTCAGTCTCCTGAGTAACTGGGACTACAGGCATGCATCACCACACTCAGCTAATTTTTTTTCTTTTTTTTTTTTCGAGACAGAGTCTTGCTCTGTCACCCAGGCTGGAGTGCAGTGGCGCTAACTCGGCTCACCGCAACTTCTGCTTCCTGAATTCAAGTGATTCTCCTGCCTCAGCCTCCCGAGTAGCTAGGACTACAGGCACCTGCCACAACGCCTGGCTAATTTTTTGTATTTTTAGTAGAGGTGGGGTTTTGCCATATTGGCCAGGCTGGTCTCGAACTCCTGATCTTGTGATCCGCCTGCCTCAGGCTCCCAAAGTGCTGGGATTACAGGTGTGAGCCACTACACCCAGGCTTTTTTTTTTTTTTTTTTTTTTTTTTTTTTTTTTTTAGCAGATACAGGGTCTCACTATGTTGCCCAGGCTGGTGTCAAACTCCTGTCCTCAAGTGATCCTCCCTCCTTGGCTTCCCAAACTGGTAGTATTACAGACGTGAGCCATTGTGCCCAGACTGGAGTTTTTTTTGTTTTTTGTTTTTTTTGGAGAGACTAGGAAAAATATAGATACCCTCAAAGCTATCTAGTACAACAGACATATCCCAGAAGCTTGTGAGCTTCTTCTCTACCACTCACCTCCCACCGTAACTTAGTTTGTTTTGTCATTATAAGGCAGTTCTTTTTTTTTTTTTTTGAGACAGAATTTCGCTCTTGTTGCCCAGGGTGGAGTGCAATGGCACAATTTTGGCTTACCGCAACCTCTGCCTCCCGGGTTCAAGCAATTCTCCTGCCTCAGCCTCCCAAGAAGCTGGGATTACAGGTGTGTGCCATCACACTCGGCTAATTTTGTATTTTTAGTATAGACGGGGTTTCGCCACGTTGGCCAGGCTGGTTTCAAATCCCTGACCTCAGGTGATCTGCCCTCCTTGGCCTCCCAAAGTGCTGGGATTATAGGCATGAGCCACCACACCTGGCCAAGGCAGTGCTAAGATCTTTGAAGCCATAAACTCTTAGTGGACTGAAAATTTCTTTTTGTGGCACTGCTGACACACAGGGAATCTATAAAAATCATAGATGTTGTACTGTGAAGAAGGCAGAAAAGTTCATCAAATACCAAAGCATTCTTTGGAAGAAAAGATAAAAAACGTTTAGTATGTGCAAAAAGGATAGAAAACCTATATTAAAGAGAAGACAGATCTCAAATAAATAACTTAACATTCTGCCTTAAGGAGCTACAAAAAGAAGACTGAACTAAACCAAAGCTAGCGAAGGAAGGAAATGATAAAGATAAGTGTAGAGAGAAATAAAATCATAAATACAATATAAAGAAAATCAATCAAACCAAGAGCTGATTATTTGAAAAGATCAACAAAAGTGACAAATCTCTAGTTAGTCTAAGATGAAAAAGAGAAACAACTCAAATTATTAAAATCAGAAATGAAAGTGGGAACATTACTAATGACCTTGCAGAAATACAATTATAAAAGGATACTATGGGCCAGGCGTGGTGGCTCACGCCTGTAATCCCAGCACTTTGGGAGGCCAAGGTGGGTGGATCACGAGGTCAGGGGACCAAGACCATCCTGGCTAACACGATGAAACCCTGTCTCTACTAAAAACACAAAAAAATTAGCCAGATGTGGTGGCAGGCATCTGTAGTCCCAGCTACTTGGGACGCTGAGGCTGAGGCAGGAGAATGGCGTGAACCCAGGAGGTTGAGCTTGCAGTGAGCCGAGATCGTGCCACTGCACTCCAGCCTGGGCGACACAGCAAGACTCCATCTCAAAAAAAAAAAAAAAAAAAAAGGATACTACGAACAATGGTACATCAACAAACTAGAAAACCTAGGTCAGTGTTTTGTACACAGAAAGCTACAAAACATTGCTGAAAGAAATTAAAGAGGCAGGGCGCGGTGGCTCACGCCTGTAATCCCAGCACTTTGGGAGGCCGAGGCGGGCGGATCACGAGGTCAGGAGATCGAGACCATCCTGGCTAACACGGTGAAACCCCGTCTCTACTAAAAAATACAAAAAATTAGCCGGGCGTGGTAGCGGGCGCCTGTAGTCCCAGCTACTCGGGAGGCTGAGGCAGGAGAATGGCGTGAACCCGGGAGGCGGAGCTTGCAGTGAGCCGAGATCGCGCCACTGCACTTCAGCCTGGGCGACAGAGCGAGACTCCGTCTCAAAAAAAAAAAAAAAAGAAATTCAAGAAGACCTAAATAAATGGAAAGATATCCTATGCTCATAAATTGGAAGACTTAATATTATTAAAGTGTCAGAACTCCTCAAAGTGATCTACAGATTCAATGCAATCTCTATCAAAATCCCAATGGCCTATTTATGCAGAAATGGAAAAGCTAATATCAAAATTCATATGGAATTGCAAAGGGCCTTGAATAGCCAAAACAAATGATACGGTTTGGCTGTGTTCCCACCCAAATCTCGTCTTGAATTGTAGTTTCCTTAATCCCCACATGTTGTGGAAGGGACCAGGTGGAGATAACTGAATCCTGGGTGTAGTTCCCCCCATCCTGTTCTCATGATAGTGAGTTAGTTCTCTCAAGAGCTGATTGTTTGTTTTGAGACGGAGTCTCACACTGTCGTCTGGGCTGGTGTGCAGTGGTGCCATCTCAGCTCACTGCAACCTCTGCCTTCTGAGTTCAAGTGATTCTGCTGCCTCAGCCTCCCAAGTAGCTAGGATTATAGGCACCCGCCACCATGCCTGGCTAGTTTTTTAGTGTGTGTTTGTTTTGTTTTGTTTTATTATCATTTTATTTTTAGTAGAGACAGGGTTTCACTATGTTGGCCAGGCTGGTCTCGAATTCCTGACCTGGTGATCTGCCTGCCCCGGCCTTCCAAAGTGTTGGGATTGCAGGTGTGAGCCACTGCGCCTGGCTGAGCTGATTGTTTTATGAGGGGGTTCCCCCTTCTCTGGGCACCATTCTTCTTTCTGCCACCATTTGAAGAAGGACATGTTTCTTTTCCCTTCCACCATGTTTGTACGTTTGCTGAGGCCTCCCCGGCCCTGCAAAACTGTGAGTCAATTAAACCTCTTTCCTTTATAAATTACCCAGTCTCAGGTATGTCCTTATAGCAGCATGAAAACAGACTAATACAGTAAATTGGTACCAGGCAGTGGGGTGCTGCTGTAAAGATATCTGAAAATGTGGAAGCAACTTTGGAACTGGGTAACAGGCAGAGGTTGGAACAGTTTGGAGGGCTCAGAAGAAGATAGGAAAATGTGGGAAAGTTTGGAACTTCCTAGAGATTTGTTGAATGGCTTTGACTAAAATGCTGATAGTGATACAGATAATAAAGTCCAAGCAGAGGTGGTCTCAGACGGAGATGAGGAACTTTTTGGGAAATGGAGTAAAGGTCACTCTTGCTATGCAAAGAGACTGGCAGCATTTTGCCCCTACCCTAGAGATCTGTGGAACTTTGAACTTGGGAGAGATAATTTAGGATATCTGGCAGAAGAAATTTTTAAGCAGCAGACTCCAACAGGAAGCAGAGCATAAAAATTTGAAAAATTTGAAGGCTGACAATGCAGTAGAAAAGAAAAATCCATTTTGTGGGGAGAAATTCAATCCAGCTGCAGAAATTTGCATAAACAACGAGGAGCCAAATGCTAATCACCAAGACAATGGGAAAAATGTCTCCAGGGCATGTCAGAGCCCTTCGCAGCAGCCCTTCCCATCACAGGCCCAGAGACCTAGGAGGGAAAAATGGTTTCCTGGGTTGGGTCCAGGACCCCCCTGCTGTGTGCATCACTTGGTGCCCTGCATTCCAGCCATTCCAGCCATGACTAAAAGGAGCCAAGGTACAGTTCAGGCCATGGCTTCAGAGGGTGCAAGCCCCAAGCCTTGGCAGCTTCCACATGGTGTTGGGCCTGCGGGTGCACAGAAGACAAGAACTGATGTTTGGAAACTTCTGCCTAGATTTCAGAGGATGTATGAAAATGCCTGGATGTCAAGGCACAAGGTTGCTGCAAGGCTGGAGCCCTCATGGAGAACCTCGGCTAGGACAGTCCACAAGGGAAATGTGGGTTCAGAACCCCTACACAGAGTCCTCACTGAAGCACTGGCTAGTAGAGCTGTGAGAAGAGGGCCACCATCCTCCAGAATCTAGAACGGTAGATCCACTGACAGCTTGTGCCACGGGCCTGGAAAAGCCACAGACACTCAATGCCAGCCTATGAAAGCAGCCAGGAGGGAGGCTGTACCCTGCAAAGCTATAGGGGCAGAGTTGCCCAAGGCCATGAGAGCCCACCTCT
Source organism: Pan troglodytes (assembly GCF_028858775.2). Lineage (NCBI taxonomy): Eukaryota > Metazoa > Chordata > Mammalia > Primates > Hominidae > Pan > Pan troglodytes. The sequence goes on along the minus strand of NC_072409.2, from coordinate 100,578,487 downwards.
GGCATCAGTGTGCCCTGGATGTAACACACGGAGTAAAAGGAAATCATTTTGGAATTTTAAGGTTTAATGACTGCCTCATTGAATTTTGGACTTTCATGGGGCTTGTAGCCCCTTCATTTTGGCCAATTTCTCCCATTTGAAATGGGTGAATTTACCCAATGCCTGTACTCCCATTGTATCTGGGAAGTAACTAATTTGTTTTTGATATTACAGGCTCATAGGCAGAAGGGACTTGCCTTGTCTCAGATGAGACTTTGGGCTTGAACTTTTGAGTTAATGCTGGAATGACTTAAGATTTTAGGGGACTGTTGGAAAGGCACTATTGTGTTTTGAAATGTGAGGACATGAGATCTGGAAGGGGCCAGGGATGGAATGATATGATTTGGCTGTGTCCCCACCCAAATCTTACCCTGAATTGTAATTCCCATAATCCCCACGTGTCATGGGAGGGACCACGTAGAGAAAATTGAATGCTGGGGGCAATTTCTCCCATCCCGTTCTCATGATAGTGAGTTCTTACAAGATCTAATGGTTTTATAAGGGGCCTCCCCTTACTGGGCACTGATTCTTCTTCTCCTTGCTGCCACCATGTGAAGAAGGATGTGTTTGCTTCCCCTTCCACCATGATTGTAAGTTTCCTGAAGCCTCCTCAGCCCTGCAGAAGTGTAAGTCAGTTAAACCTCTTTCCTTTATAAATTACCCAGGCTCTGGTATGTCCTTATAGCAGTGTGAGAGTAGACAAATACAACAATCATGAAAAAGAAGAACAAAGTTGGAGGACTCATATTTTCTGATTTCAAAACGTACTACAAAGCTGTAGTCATCAAAACACTGTGGTGTTGGCATAGAGATTGACATAAACACCAATGAAATAGAATTGAGAGCCGAAAAATAAACCTATACATCTAAGGCCAATTGATTTTTGCCAAGCATGCCAAGACCATTTAATGAAGAAAGAATAGTCTCTTCAATAAATGGTATAGGGACAAGTGGACATTTACACCAAAAGAACGAAGTTGGACCACTAACAACAACATACATAAAAATTAACTAAAAATGTATCAAAGACCTAAAAGTAAAAGCTAAAATTATAATATCCTAAGAAGAAAACATGGGGCATATCTTCAGAACCTTGGATTTCACAACTTCTTAGGTATGACACCAAAAGCATGAGCAATAAAGAAAAAATAAATTGGACCTAATCAAAAATTAAAACTGGGCATAGTGGCTCACACCTATAATCCCAACACTTTGGGAGGCTAAGGCTGGATGACTGCTCAAGCAGAGGAGTTGGAGACCAGCCTGGACAATATAGCAAGATGCTGTCTCTACAAAAAAAAATTAAAAATTATTCATGGGTCGGGTGCAGTGGCTCATGCCTGTAATCCCAGCATTTTGGGAGGCCAAGACGGGTGGATCATGAAGTCAGGAGATCGAGACCACCCTGGCTAACATGGTGAAATCTCGTCTCTACTAAAAAAAATACAAAAAACTAGCCAGGCATGGTGGCAGGTGCCTGTAGTCCCAGCTACTCAGGAGGCTAAGGCAGGAGAATGGCACGAACCTGGGAGATGGAGCCTGCAGTGAGCCGAGATCATGCCACTGCACTCCAGCCTGGGCAACAGAGCGAGACTCCATCCCAAAAAAAAAATAAATAAATTTATTAATCATTCATGGTGGCAAGTGCCTATAGTCCCAGCTACTTGGGAGGAACACATGAGCCCAGGAATTCAAAGTTACAGTGAGCTATGATTGTGCCACTGCATTCCAGGATAGGTGACAGAACAAGACTCTGTCTCCAAAAAAAAAAAAAAATTTAAAATTTAAAACTTTAGTACATCAAAAACACTACCTAGAAAGTGAACAGAAAACCTATCAAATGGCAAAAATAATTTCAGAGCCAGTGCAGTGGCTCACACCAATAGTCCCAGCTACTCATGAGGCTAAGTTGAGAGAATTGCTTGAGCCCCAAAGTTTGAGCCCAGCCTGGGCAATATAGTGAGATTCCTGGCTCTAAAATAAATACAATAAAATAAAAATTTGTTTAAATTATTTATAAACCATACATCTGATAAAGGTCAAATATCTGAAATATTTTTTTTTTAGCTCTTACAACTGGACAACAATTAGACAACCCAATTCAATAACAAGATAGAACATGAATAGACATTTCTCCAAAGAAGCTATACATGGCTAACAAGCACATGAAAAAGTGTTCTACGAAGTCATGTCTCTCACAACATGGATGGCACTGGAGGCTGTTGTCCTAAGCAAATCAATGCAGGAAAAGAAAACCAAAAACCGCATGTTCTCACTTATAAGTGGAAGCTAAACATTGAGTATACATGGACACAAAGGCAAGAACGATAGACACCAGGGCCTACTTGAGGGTGGAGGGTGGGAGGACGGTGAGGATTGAAAATCTACCTATCAGGTACTATGCTTATTACCCGGATGACTAAATAATCCATATACAAAACACCCATGACACACAATTTACCTATTGTATTAGTCCTTTTCATGCAGCTAATAAAGACATACCAGAGACTGTGCAATTTACAAAAGAAAGAGGTTTAACTGGACTCACACTTCCATGTGGCTGGGGAGGCCTCACATTCATGGCAGAAGGCAAGGAGGAGCAAGTCATGTCTTACGTGGATGGCAGCAGGTAAACAGAGAGCTTGTGCAGAGAAACTTCCATTTTTAAAACCATCAGATCTCGTAAGACTCATTCACTATCACGAGAATAGAGCAGGAAAGACCTGCCCCTATAATTCAATCACCTCCCACCGGCTTCCTCCCACAACACGTTGGAATTGTGAGAGTTACAATTCAAGATGAGATTTGAGTGGGGACACAGCCAAACAATATAATTCTGCCCCTGGCCCCTCCCAAATCCCTCGTTCTCACATTTCAAAACCAATGATGCCTTCCCAACAGTCCCCCAAAGTCTTAACTCATTTCAGCATTAACTCAAAAGTCCACAGTCCAGCATCTCATCTGAGACAAGGCAAGTTCCTTCCTCATATGAGCCTGTAAAATCAAAAGCAAGGGGATGAGTGTGGTAGCTCATGCCTGTAATCCCAGCACCTTGGGAGGCCAAGGCAGGTGAATCACCTGAGGTCAGGAATTTGAGACCAGCCTGACCAACATGGAGAAACCCCATCTCTACTAAAACTACAAAATTAGCCAGGCGTGGTGGTGCATGCCTGTAATCCCAGCTACTGGGGAGGCTGAGGACAGAGAATCATTTGAACCCAGGAGGCGGAGGTTACAGTGAGCCAAGATCATGCCATTGCACTCCAGCCTGGGCAACAAGAGCAAAACCCCATCTCAAAAATAAATAAATAAATAAATAAAAATCAAAAGCAAGTTAGTTACTTCCTAGATACAATGGGGGTACAGGCATTGGGTAAATACACCCATTTCAAATCGGAGAAATTGGCCAAAACGAAGGGGCTACAAGCCCCATGCAAGCCTGAGATTCAGCGAGGCAGTCAAATCTTAAAGCTCCAAAATGATCTCCTTTGACTCCATGTCTCACATCCAGGTTACGCTGATGCAAGAAGTAGGTTCCCATGGTCTTGGGCAGCTCCGCCCTGTGGGTTTGCAGGGTACAGCCCTCCTCCTGGCTGCTAAATAAAAGTTGGTAGGAAAAAGAGGAACAAAAAAAAGAAAAGATGTTCTAGATTATTAGTCTTTAGAGAAATGCAAATTAAAGCCACAATGAGATAGCATTTCACACCCATGAGAATGGCTATAATTTTTTTAAATGAAAAATAAGTGTTGGCAAGAATGTAGAGAAATTGGATTCATCATACGTTGCTGCTGGGAATGTAAAATGGTACAGCCACTATGGATAACACTCTGGTGGTTCTTCAATTACTTAAACATAGAATTACGATATGACTCAGCAATTCTGCTCCTAGGTATATATCCAAAAGAATTGAAATCAGATATTCAAACAAATACTTATACAGGAATGTTAATAGCAGCACTATTCACAAAAGCCAAAAGGTGGAAAAAAAACAAATATTCTTCAACAGATGAATGGATAAACAAACGTGGCATATTCATACAATGGAATCTTATTCAGCCATAAAATAAAACTGATAACATGCTACAAACATGTTTTGAATGAACTTCAAAAACATTATGTGAAGCAAAAGGTCACATCTTGCATGATTTCATTTATATGAAATATCCAGAATAGGTAAATTCATAAAGGCAGCAAGAAGATTAGTGGTTGCTTGGGCTGGGGGAGAGTGGAAACGAGGAGTGACTATTTAATAGTATAGAGTCTCTTTTGAGGGTGATGAAAATGTTTTAGAGCTTTTAATAGATAAAAAGCAATGATTGCACAACATTGTAAATGTACTAAATGCCTCAGAACTATATCATTCTAAATGGTTAATTTTATGTTACATTAATTACCCCTAAATTTAAATAAAAAAAAAAAAAAAGACAAATTGGACTTGCTTCTATATTTTCAGAAAGGCAACTGTCTTCTCTTCCCAGATCCAGTAACAAGATACAAGACTACATGGAACCTCCGTGCTTTCAGAAAACACCTGCGGCTGGGCGCGGTGGCTCACGCCTGTAATCCCAGCACTTTGGGAGGCCGAGGCAGGCGCATCACCTGAGGTCGGGAGTTCGTGACCAGCCTGACCAACATGGAGAAATCCCGTCTCTACTAAAAACACAAAATTAGCCCGGCATGGTGGCACATGTGTGTAATCCCAGCTACTCGGGAGGCTGAGGCAGGAAAATCGCTTGAACCCGGGAGGTGGAGCTTCCAGTGAGCCAAGATGGCACCACTGCACCCCAGCCTGGGCAACAAGAGCGAAACTCCGTCTCAAAAAAAAAAAAAAAAAAAAAACCCACTTCCCTACATGTATAAAAAATGACTTCATTGATTTAGCAACTACTCTGTGGAGCTGATATTCAGCTCAAACCACTATTATGGATTACACTGGTGCTGAAATGCAGGGATATTTCTGACTGCCTGAGCATTTTTTTATGCCTGTGCTATACTGGGGTTAAATACTTGACATCAGCCTGGTCACTCTGTGTCAGGCTCTGTTCTGAGCACTGAGGATATGGTAATGAACAAATCAGACAAAACTCCCAGCCCTCCTGAAGTTTACATGCCAGTGGGGGATGAGAGAAAAGAAACAATGAAAAAGTAATTGTAGCATGTTAGATATAGATGAGTTCTAAGGAGAAAAACAAATAGAAAAGGGGATAAGAACTGTTAGAAATTATGTTCCCAGTCATGGCAGAGGAGCTCCTATGAGGCTAATCCTGCTGCAGGTAACAACTGTAAATTCTGGACCAAAAAAAAAAAAAAAAAGCAGGCCGGGCGCGGTGGCTCACGCCTGTAATCCCAGCACTTTGGGAGGCCGAGGCGGGCGGATCACGAGGTCAGGAGATCGAGACCACGCTGGCTAACATGGTGAAACGCCGTCTCTACTAAATATACAAAAAAAAATTAGCCGGGTGTGGGGGCGGGCGCCTCTAGTCCCAGCTACTCGGGAGGCTGAGGCAGGAGAATGGCGTGAACCTGGGAGGAGGAGCTTGCAGTGAGCAGAGATTACACCACTGCACTCCAGCCTGGGTGACAGAGCGAGACTCTGTCTCAAAAAAAAAAAAAAAAAAAAAAAAACCCAAAAGCAACCAGACTGGAGAGAGACCCAAAAAAGGCAGATTCTGAGGGGTTTGAGAGCTGTGCACCAAGGCACAGACCAGGTGCAGTTTATTAGTTCAAAGAATCCAAGGACAGAGTTCAGAGAAACCATAGCAGCTGGAAATTGAGAAGAGAAATCCAGGAAAAGGGAGAGGTAGAGAAGAGAAGCTTCAACTTCTCTGGGTATTACCCTTTCGCTGAACCTGGCTGACGTCTGAACCAGGTACATATGCCAACTCCAAGCTGCCCAGATAAGGTTAAAATAACCAAACTAAAATTCTGCCACTCACTGCAAGGAAAAAAGTGAAACTGTTGTGTTCACCCAAGGCAACCAACTGATTTAAAAAATAAAAATAAAAAACAATACTATTCAGAGGCTCTAAAAGAATCCAACTCAAACTCTGGTGTGTTAAAAGCTATCTTCCTACCTACTGCACCTTACCTCTTTACAATCTATTTAATCTCTTTTTAAGCTTTGTTAGATGGGAATGAGAAAATTAGCACATCTTTCTGGAAAACACTCTAGCAAAAAGTAACAAGAGTTTAAAATTGTTTGTACCTTTTATCCTTCCTGGGACAAGAGGACACCTTTACAAATTCACATCTTGCTTTTAGGTAAGTAAAGGAAGGGCAGAGAACTTTTCTTGTATCTGCTTCCTCTCAATTGCCTTCAGCTCAAAATAATCTTCATGCCAAAGTGGCATATTTTGGGTTTGCATATTCTGCTACTCTTAAGTTTTTAATCATAGCACTATTTTTCATTTGTAAAATTGCATATTACCTACAAGATAGGGAAAGATTTAAAAGTTTCATAAAATGCTATGTTGGAAAGGCTTATTGTTGATATTGAGTTGTTTTTTGTTGTTGTTGTTGTTGTTGTTGTTGTTGAGACAGGATCTCACTCTGTCAACCAGACTGGAGTGCAGTGGCATGAACACAGCTCAGTGCAGCCTCAACCTCCTGGGCTAAAGTGATCCTCCCACCTCAGCCTCCCATATAGCTGGGACCACAGACATGTGCCATTACACCTGGCTAAATTTTTAAATTTTTTCTAGAGATGGGGTCTTGCCCACACCAGTCTTGAACCCCTAGACTCAAGCAATCCTCCCATCTCAGCCTCCCCAAGTGCTGGGATTACAGGTGTGAGCCACTCTGTCTGACCGATACTGAGCTTTTCATTGCAACAATTCTAATGAGGGCGATTTAGCAATAATCAACCAGAATTACAAATTTCCTGCGATTCCACATCTGGGAACTTATCCTACAAATATACTCACATATATGTGAAACTACCTATGTGCAAGGTTACTCATTGCAGTGATATTTGTAACAATGCAAATTTGGGAACTACTGAAACCATCCATCAATGAGGGATTGGTGGCCAGGTGTGGTAGTTTGTGCCTGTAATCCCAGCACTTTGGGAAGCCAAGACTGATGGATGGCTTGAGTTCAGGAATTCAAGACCAGCCTGGGCAACATGGTGAAAGCCCATCTCTACAAACAAAGTACAAAAATTAGCTGGGCATGGTGGTGCATGCCTGTAATCCCAGCTACTTGAGAGGCTGAGGTGGGAGGCTCGCTTGAGCCTGGGAGGTGGAGGTTGTGGTGAGCCGAGATCGGCCACTGCACTCCAACCTGGGTGACAGCATGAGACCACATCTCAGAAAAAAAAAAAAAAAAAGAATTGTTGATACTACAAAACAATGGAGTATTATTATTCAGCCTTAAAAAATAAAAATAAAAATGCCAGGTGCAGTGGCTCACGCCCATAATCCCGACACTTTGGGAGGCTGAGGCAGGCAAATCGCCTGAGCTCTGGAGTTCGAGACCAGCCTGAGCAACATAGTGAGACCACCGTCTCTACAAAAAATACAAAAAAAATTAGCCAGGCATGGTGGTGCATGCCTGTAGTCCCAGCTACTCGGGAGGCTGAGGCATGAGAATCACTTGAACCCAGGAGGCGGAGATTGCAGAGAGCCGAGATGGCACCACTGCACTCCAGCCTGGGGGACAGAGCGAGACTCCATCTCAAAAAAAAAAAAAAATTAAATTAAAAAATAATAAAAATAAGGATTCTCCTTAAGTACTAACATTGAATCACTGCCAAGATATATAAAGTAAAATAGGCAAGGCACAGAACAGTATTAATTGTTCCCTATTATTCTTTCTCCCTTCTTCCAAAAGTTTCAGCCAGACACATGACCATCAGGAGTAGACTACATTTTCCAGTGTCCCTTGCAGCTAAGAGTGGCTATGTGATTGAAATCTCCTCAGTGAGATATGAGCAAAACTATTATGTGGCAGCTTCCAGGTCCCTTCCTTAGACAGAGGTATTATGTGGCCTTTGTTTCTCCATTGGACACATTCTTCATTGGATATACTCCATCCTGCTCCCTGGAAAGTAGTTCTCTCATCTTGGTTCATGATTGAACTGGAAGAAAACCAAGTCCCTTTTGGAGCTCACACACCTCACAACTCTGGACCACTCTTGGAATTTCGCATGACAGTGATATAATCATCTTTTTTAAACCATTGTTATTTGGGGTTTCAGTTATTTGAAGCTGAACCCAGACCTATCTCTTACACAAGTATAAATTTTGCAAGACTTATATCTGGCTAAATTGCCTGCAGAAAGATTGTGTCAATTTGTGCTGCAATAAGTGCTACATAAATGTGTACAGAGCTTTTTTTTGCCACACTGTACCATCTCCTGGATACCAGATGCCAACTGCTCGCTGAATCTAGAGACAGGTAAAAAGAATCTACAAATGTGACCTGGATGCCAGGACAGGCAGAGGCACCAGTACCAGCAAGAAGCTTCAGAAATAGAGTAGTTATTAAAATGACCATTTGCAGTGAGAAAATAAATCACTACAAACTACCAACTACCAGAGGCTTGGAGATTCAGGTCCCTTACTTGTGACATCTCTTTAGGCAATTTATCATAAATGCTTTTATATGGATGCATCCTGCTTACAATCTGGCTTCCCCTTCCGCTTAGGTCACCCTTTAACTCTCTGTAAGTCCCAGCACCCACAGAATCCGAGCAAGTGAAGGACCAGGAATTTTAAACCTCAGTAAAGTCCATCGTGCTGTTAACGTTAATCTGCCCTGAGCAGACACACCTTGTAAATACTCTGAGAATAAGGTTCAAAGTACCAAGGGCACTTGAGGAGGACATGGCTTTGCTTCAGTCAGGGAAGATTTCCTAGAAAAGTTAATGCTTAACAGAAGCCAACAAAGAAATGAGTGAAAAACGGAAGAGGAACTAGGATTTCTGCCCAGTTGGGAATTTTGGCGTTTACAAAACACCATTGAAACACTTACTCAATTATCATCTTCCTCCTGGAAAGACAGAAGTCTTCCCTATGATGTTAAAGAGGACCCGTTTTCTTTTTTTTTCTTTCATCTAATTCTCAAAATAGTTTCTTTCTTTTATGTTTTAGATTCACTTTTTCCATCTGTTTTTTAATCTTTTCAGTATAATGCCTATTCTTAAAGACCAAGAGATTAAAATTGAACACCAGCTTTCATTAGCATCCAGGTCAAAAATATATATTAATATGTGCATTTCTAAAGGTAAAGTTCTAGTTAGGTCATGCTCTAACCTATAGACATGAACACTCATAAAAGGGAATTTGTTAGGAGGCCAAGGTGGGCGGATCACCTGAGGTCAGAAGTTTGAGACCAGCCTGACCAACATGGTGAAACCCCATCTCTACCAAAAATACAAAAACTTCGCCAGGTGTGGTGGCAGGCGCCTGCAATCCCAGCTACTTGGGAGGCTGAGGCAGGAGGATCGCTTGAACCCAGGAGGCAGAGGTTGCAGTGAGCCGAGATCGTGCCACTGCACTCCAGCCTGGGTGTGACAGAGCGAGGCTCCATCTCAAAAAAAAAAAAAAAAAAAAAAAAAAGAGGATTTATCATTGCTGAGGTCTGTGTTGTCATGGAGACAGAGGTAACGGCTCCTCTGACAGATGTTCTCGTTCCTTTTGATTCCTTACTCTTCATTCTCTTTTCTTCTCTAACTACAGGATTCCATATATACCTCCTCTGACCTAACTCCTAAAGTTTTTCTGACTTGACCCTTTTCTCATTCCATGTGCTATCTCTCTGGATAATCTTATCCACTACCCTTGTAAACTGTTATCTTTAAATAGAGGATTTTCAAGTCAACTGCTCCAGCCAGACTTCCACCCAGCTCCAAGTCTATGTTTCCATCGGCCACCTTGACATCTCCTCTCACACTTCTCCTGGTGCATCAAACCTCTCCCAGTCAGACTGGGAGAAAACTCAGTCATTATTGACTCACTCCTCTTCCTCATCGCCATATTTGATCAATCACTGAGTTCTATCATTTCACCTTTGCAATGCCTATTCTCTTCATCTGCCCAGAATATGGGCAAGCAAGCCCCAGTCATTTCTCACTCGACTTTTCAGGAATCTTGCCAACTCCAATTCCTTGCCTCATCAATGGATGCTTTTCGTTAGGGAGGCAAGATGGCACAAAGTGGCCAGGTTCCAACCTGGGTCAAATAGAATCTCTGCTCCCCTGCTTTGTGCCTCCTAGCAAGTCATCTCCTCCAGCTAAACCACAACTGCTTGATGTAGAAAATGGGGCAATAACTCATAAAGATGTGGTAAGGAGTACATAAAATAATCTATGCAAAATGTCTAGTACATACAAGTACTTAATATATTTTACCTGGTTTTTTTGTTTTGTTTTGTTTTTGTTTTTGTTTTTGTTTTGAGATGGAGTCTCGCTCTGTTGCCCAGGCTGGAGTGCAATGGCACAATCTTGGCTCACTGCAACCTCCACCTCCTGGGTTCAAGCAATTCTCCTACCTCAGCCTCCCAAGTAGCTGGGACTACAGGCATGAGCCACCACACCCAGCTAATTTTTTGTATTTTTAGTAGACACGGGGTTTCACCATCTGGCCAGGCTGGTCTTGAACTCCTCGCCTTGTGATCCGCTCACCTCAACCTCCCAAAGTGCTGGGATTACAGGCATGAGCCACTGCATCTGGCTTTATTTTACCTGTTATAGCATAACTCTTAACGTCTAACACATCATGAAGCCTGTATTTGTATAAATACAGGCTTCACCATGTGCTAGACATCACCAGTGCACACTAGGGCTTCTCGCCTTTGGGGTACATGGAAGACTTCACTTCCTAACCACCTTCCAGTTAAGTGGGACCATGTGACTAATTCTAAAAAATGAGCCAAAATGTAGATTGGGTATGAGATTTTGATTAGTTTTTTTCTCCCATTTGATGACCAAAAAGGCCATGTGTTCCAGGTGGCACTTCTACAAGATGGTAGAGGCTCCTCAGCCTGGGTCTCAAGTTGCAATAGATACCAAGTATGAGCAACTCAGACTGGGGAGCTGTTATTATCACAGCAAAGCTTAGCAGGTGGTATCCCAACTAATACAGAACATCTCATTTCCTACTTCTCAATCCTGGGGATAGGCCCTAACACGTGTAAGATTTCCTAAAACAAATGAACTAGCAGACACCAAAAGTTCTAGTTATTTGGGGACAAAGGAATGTCTGCAGTTCTCATTTATTTTCCAAAGTTATTACATCTGTATATATTTACTTGTAAGTGATTTTAAAAACCAAATGAGGCTGGCACAAGCAAAATAGGAAACTGATTAACATATGTAAATTAGAAGTCCAAGAGCCGACAAGTATTGGGCATGCTGGATGCAGGGGCTTAAGGTAGATATCAAGGATTCATTCTTGCCCTTTTCATAGCTCAGGTCTCTTTTCTTTTGTGATAGACGCATTTGCAGACAAAGTCTTCTCTTTTATTGGAAAGATGATTGCCAGCAGTTCCAAGATTACGTTGCTTTCTATTAGCTCTTACAAGTTTTCTAACTTCAGCACGAAGAGTGATTCTTTCTCCCAACCATTCTGGTAAAAAGTCCTGGGATACAATCTAACTGGACCAAAGTCAGTCATATACCCAGTGCTAAACCAGTAAATATGACCAGAGAAATAAGATATTCTGATTGGCCACTCTACACCATGTGTCTAGCCCTGACTCACAGGGTAGGGCCATCCACAGTGAAGCCACATGGACTAAAACAGAGGAATGGAGGTTCCCCAGGAAAATCAAGGAACTACTACCAAAGAAGACAGAATCGACACAGGGTAGGTAAAATGATAGATGTTCACTACAGACGTTAATACAATGCACCTGGCAATGTTGGTGAAATATGTAATCAGTTAAGGAATTTTATGAAGTCCTGATTATAAGCTTAAAATCTACCATGCCTGCCTGACCTTCAAAGGACCATCTTCCTTCCAAGTATTAGGTTGGTGCAAAAGTTAATGCGGTTTTGCACCAAAGAAATACATTGTAAGGTTCAAAATAGCCTGCTGGCTGGTCGCAGTGGCTCACGCCTGTAATCTCAGCACTTTGGGAGGCTACGGCCGGCGGATGGCTTGAGCTCAGGAGTTTGAGACCAGTATGAACAACATGGTAAAACTCCCATCTCTACAAAAAATGCCAAAAAAAAAAAAATTACCTGGGTGTGGTGGCGGGTGCCTGTGGTCCCAGCTACTTGGGAGGCTGAGGTGGGAGGATCACTTGAGCCCAAGAGCCATAGGTTGCAATGAGCCAAGATTGTGCCACTGCACTGCAGTCTGGGTGAGCGAGCCAGACCCTGGGAAGAAAGAAAGAGAAAGAGAGAGAGAGAAGGAAGGGAAGAAAAATAGCATGCTTTCAGCTACATACCACTCTCGTTACCCCCATCCCCATCTTAGTAGGCTTCTAAAATTATACTGGAAAATAATTTTAAGGATCATGGCATAGAATAGACTTCTTAGTCGAAGCTATTGTGATTTTAGATCACTTTTACATTACTTATGTTCTCAAATGTGAGTGAAACTTGAAAGAGGTGCAGCAATACATCTGGTTTTCTTTTCTGTTGTTGTGCATGTTTGCATTTTCTTTTGTTCTGTTTTTTGCCTCATGGGTGAAACTCCCATATCAGCCATTCCAGCCTCTACATCTCTCTCCCAAGCGGGTGTTCCTCTTGAGAGTTTCTGGCTTCAGCAGCTCGGGTGATGCAGTAACAGGCACAAAGTTGTATGTGAAGAGAATCACTCTCTGTCGAATTAATCTGCCTCTTTCAGTGAGTGGGGTCTTAAGAGGAGAAATGAACATCAGGAGAAATTGAAACGGGACACTACTCTTTGACTTGTCCACAGCTTGTGCAAGATGAAGGGATTTATGGATAAAACCATCTGCCCACTCAGGGTTGTGAGCTCTTCAAGGACTTAGCATGTGTCTTTTTGACATCTGTCTCCACAGCACCCAGTACTATGAGGGACAAAGAGGTGATGGACTCTGCCCAGGTTGTTCATAGTCTAGTAGAAATATTAAACTGGCACCAGGAGTTACCATAATATAAGATGGAGAATATGGACTGACACTTGAAGCACAGGCAAAGAGTTTTGGGATTTCAAAGAAGAAAGTGATTACAGCTGAATGGATAAGCAATCTTTAACAAGGAGGTAGCTTTAAAAGAGGTAAGGGAGGGATGGGCAGAGCTGGGGGCAGGAAGTGCCGGGCAGAGGAACCACTAGTAAAAGAAAACAAAAAGGTGACATTTTCAGCTTAATCACTAGTACCAGAATAGGAGAGGACATTCTTTGTTTGGAAAAATATTTTGGTGAGCTACTAGAATTTAGGGTGAGAACTTTAAATTCATGAACATGGGCCCAAGCAGAGTCATGATCCCTGCACTGTACTGGATAATACAAGAAAGGGGCTCATGCGTAGCTAGATTTGGGGACATATACCCTCCTATGTCACAATGAAATACATTAAGCATTTGGAGGAATGGCAAGGAGTTTGGAAGGGGCTGCAAATTTTGAAGTTTTTATCGTTTCAAAAACGTTATATAAGAATTATACATATGTTATTTTAGGGTATTGACTGTTTTCACTCAGAACAACTTCCTTGTGATTCATCCAAATTCTTGCATGTATCAATAGATTGTTCCTTTGTTGCTAAGTAGTATTGGGGGAATATATCTACCCTGGTTGTTTAAACATTTACCTGTTGAAAGATGTCTGGTTTGTCAATTACCCCGGAATAAGAAAAAAGGAGAAGGATATCTGAGCTATTTTCAATTTTTGGCAATTACAAATAAAACTGTATACAGGTTTTTGTGTAAGTTATAATTTCTCTGGGTTAAATGCCCAAGAGTGTCATTCCTGGGTCACATGGTCATTGCATGTTAATTTATAAGAAAGAGCCAAACTGTTCGCCCAAGTAGCTGTACTGTTTTAAAATCCTCACCAGCATTTGGCGTTTTCACCATTTTTTACTTTAGCCATTCTGAGAGGTGTGTAGTCATAATTAACTATACTTTTAATTTGCCTTCCTCTGTGGGTAATGCTGCTGGACAGCTTTCCATGCGCTTATTTGCCTCCACAGATCCTATTTGATGAAACATCTGTTCATGCCTTTGCCCCTTTCTAACTGGTTTGTTTGTATTTTTACTCTTGGGTTTTGAAATTATTCTAGATACTTGTCCTTTGTTGTATATGTCATTTGCAAATATTCTTTTCCGCTCTGTACCTTGTCTTTTCACCCTCTTCTCATGGGCTTTTACCAAACAGTTTTTAATTTTGATGATCTCAAATTGATCAATTTTTGTTTCCATGAATAGTGCTTTCATAGATCATGTATCAAATTATTGCCTAGATCTAGATACCAAAGGTATTTTTCCTATAATTTTTTTCTCAAGTGTTTATTTTATTTATTTTATTTTATTTTTGAGACAAGTTCTCACTCTGTCACCCAAGCTGGAGTGCAGTGGTGCAATCTCTCTCACTGCAACTTCTGCCTCTCAGGTTCAAGCGATTCTGTGCCTCAGCCTCCCAAGTAGCTGGGATTACAGGCGCGAGCCACCATGTCGGCTAATTTTTGTATTTTTAGTAGAAATGGGGTTTCGCCACGTTGGCTGGGCTAGTCTCAAACTCCTGACCTCAGATGATCCACCCACCTCAGCCTCCCAAAGTGCTGAGATTACAGGCGTGAGCCACCACGCCCAGCCAAGAGTTCACATTTTACATTTTACATGTAAGTTCATGGCTCATTTTGTGTTAATTTTTGTATTGAGTTTTGTTTAAGTCAAGTTTCATTGTCTGATCACGAATGTCTCATTGTTCCAGCCCATTTGTTGGAAAGGCTATGCTTCATGCATTGAATTGCTTTTGTACCCTTGTCAAAAATCAACTGGGCGGATTCTTATGGATCTATTTCTGGGTTCTCTATCTTGTTCCATTGATCTGTGTGCCTAACCCCTCACCAATATACCACGCTGTCCTGATTACTTCAGATATAGAGTAAGTCTTAGCATCAGACAGAGCAATTCCTCCCACTCTGTTCTTCTTTGTTAATATTGTTCTAGGTATTTGGGAGGCCCATGCCTTTCCATATAAATTTTGGAATAACCTTCTCTCCATCTTCAGAAAGTTTCCTAGGATTTTTACAGAAATTGCATTAAACCTATAGATCAATTTGGGAAGAATCAACATTTCTGTTATGTTGACTCTTCCAAAATATAATATAGTACATCTTTCCATTTATTTAGGTTGTCTTTAATTTTTTTAACCAGTATTTTGTAGTTTTCAGCACACAGATCTTGTACATGTTTTGTTGAACATATACCTAAGTATTTTGTTTTCTTTAGAGCAATCAAATGGTATTGCATTTTATTTTATTTTTATTACAGCAATGCCAGCCTAAGAAGGTATTGCATTTTAAAATTCAGTTTCTTCCTTTTTTCTTTTTTAGACGGAGTCTTGCTCAGTCGCCCAGGCTGGAGTGCAGTGGTGCAATCTCCGCTCACTGCAAGTTCCACCTCCCAGGTTCACGTCATTCTCCTGCCTCAGCCTCCCTAGTAGCTGGTACTACAGGTGCCAACCACCAGGCCCGGCCAATTTTTTTTGTATTTTTTAGTAGAGATGGGTTTCACCCTGTTAGCCAGTTTGGTGTCGATCTCCTGACCTCATGATCTGCCCCCTTCGGCCTCCCAAAGTGCTAGGATTACAGGTGTGAGCCACCATGCTTGGCTTAAAATTCAGTTTCTATGTGTTCACCATTAGTACACAGAAATGTGATTGATATTTGTGTTGATCTTGTATCCTGTGACCTTGCTGAACTCACTTAGTTCTGGCAGATTTTTTTTTTTCTGTAGAATCCTTGGCATTTTCTATGTTGATAATGATGTCATCTGCAAACAGTTTTATTTCTTCTTCTGTTCTTTTTTTTTTTTTTTTTGTGAGACAGAGTCTCGCTCTTTTGCCCAGGCTGGAGTGCAGTTGCGTGATCTTGGCTCACTGCTAACTCCGCCTCCCAGGTTCACACCATTCTCCTGCTCAGCCTCCCAAGTAGCTGGGACTACAGGCGCCCGCCACCACGCCCAGCTAATTTTTTTTGTATTTTTAGTAGAGACGGGGTTTCACTGTGTTAGCCAGGCTGGTCTCGATCTCCTGACCTTGTGATCAGCCCGCCTTGGCCTACCAAAGTGCTGGAATTACAGGCGTGAGCCACCATGCCGGGCCTCTTCTTCTGTTCTGATATGTATGTCCTTTCTCTTTTCCTCCCTCCCTCTCTTCCTTCCTTCCTTCCTTCCTTTCTTCTTTCTCTCTCTTTCTTCTTTCTTTCTTTCTCTCTCTTTTTTTTTCTTGCTTATTGCAGGGGCTAGAACTTTCAGTACTATGTTGAATAAGAGTGATGAGAGCTGACATCCTTGCCTTGTTCCTAATCTTAGAGCAAAAGCATTCAGTCTTTCGCAATGAAATGCGATCTTAGCTGTAGGATTTTTTTTTTTTTTTTTTTTGAGACAGGGTCATTCTCTGTTGCCGACATTGGAGTGCAGTGCCGTAATTGTGGCTCACTGCTGCCTCAGCCTCCCAAGAAGCTGGTACTACAAGTGTGCACCACCACACCTGTATAATTTTGTTTATGTTTTATAGAGACAGGGTCTCACTTTGTTGCCCAGGCTTGCTGTAGGTTTTTGTAGATGCTCTTGATCAAGTTGAGATAAATCTCTGCATTTCTAACTTGCTGACACCTTTTTTAAAATCATGAATAGATATTAGATTTTGTTAAATGCTTTCTTTGTGATATGTTTATGTGACTTTTCTTCTTTAGCTTGTTGATATGGTAGATTAATTACATTAATTGATTTCTAATGTTGAGCTGGGCTTGCATGCCTGGACTAAACCCCACTTGGTTGTAGTGAATAATTCTTCTTATACATTGTTGGTCCACATACCTTTAAAATTGAGAAACTTGTGTGTCGTGCTGAACATTTCCCTCTCCCTCTCCCTCTCCCCAACATTGCCATTGCCATGACTTTTACCCCCATTACCCTCTAGTCAAAGCCTCTACCCCCATTCACCTGTTCTACTTCGACAGCCTCCTGCTCCCCCTGCATTAATTTTTGCTTGCCTCTAGCCATTCTCCACACAGTCAAGGGTATTTTCAAAACACAAATCCAATTCTGATGCTTCTTTTCTTAAAATCCTTCAATGTTTTCATGCCACTTTTAGGTTAAAGGCTCACATCTTTAATGTGGCCTACAAGCCCCAGGGTGATGTGGCCCCGCTCTGCCTCTTAAGCCTGCTAAGCCCCACTCTGTGCATCTTCACGTGCACCTTCCTGATTCCCTCAGCATCACCTGCCATCCACCTTGGAGCCTTTGTGTGTGCGATGCCCACGCACTCCTGCCCTGCTCCTTCGTCAGGATGACTCTTTCAACTGACAAATTGCTTTCCCAGGAAAATGCTCCTGGACCATCTAGCTTGGTCAGGTCCAAGTATTTATCATAGTTTCCTAATACTTAGCATAGCTTCATAGTATTTAGCATAGCTTGTGGGTTATGCTTATTTGTATGGTTATTTGATTAGTAGTAGTTTCTCCTGAGACTGTAAAAGCTTCATCAGTGCAGGGACTATATCTGTTTTGCTCAACAAATGTATTTTGAATTAGCAAATGGAATCAACTGTCCTACTTAATTAGTTCATCAATATGTGTTTACTGACCATCATATATACCTTATCAAGTATATTAGGCCATTCTGGCACTGCTGTAAAGGAATATCTGGCCAGGCGCAGTGGCTCACGCCTGTAATCTCAACACTTTGGGAGACCAAGGCAGGAGAATCACTTGAGCCCAGAAGTCTGAGACCAGCCATAGTGAGACCCTGTCTCTATAAAACATTTAAAAATTAACTGAACTTGGTGGCATATGCCTGTAGTCCCAGCTACTCAGGAGGCTGAGGTGGGAGGATTGCTTAAGCTGGAGAGTTTGAAGCTACAGTGAGCCATGATCACGCCACTACACTCCAGCCTGGGCAACAGAGTGAGACTCTGTCGCAAAACAAAAAAAGAAAACAAAAAAAACAAAGGAATACCTGAGGCTGGGTAAGTTATAAAGACAAAAGTTTTAATTGGCTCACTGTTCTGCAGGCTTTACAGGAAGCATAGTGCTAGCATCTGCTTAGCTTCTGGGGAGGCCTCAGGGAGCTGCCAATCATGGTGGAAGGCAAAGAGGGAGCAGGCACATCACACAGCCAGAGTAGGAGGAAGAGAGGGAGAGTGAGAGGCGCCACACACTTTTAAACAACCAGATCTCATGTGAACTCACTCAGCACCAAGTGGATGGCAGTAAGCCATTCATGAAGGACACACCCTCATGATACAAACATCTCCCACCAGGCCCCACTTCCAACAACAGACATTACATTTCTTTCTTTCTTTTTTTTTTTTGCGAAGGACTTTAGCTCTTTTTGCCCAGGCTGGAGTGCAATGGCGTCATCTCGGCTCACCACAACCTCTTCCTCCTGGGTTCAAGCAATTCTCCTTCCTTAGCCTCCCGAATAGCTGGGATTACAGGCGCCTGCCACCGCACCAGACTAATTTTTTGTATTTTTAGTAGAAATGGGGTTTCTCCGTCTCTACTAAACCCAGCCACAGGCTGGTCTCGAACTCCTGACCTCTGGTGATCCTACCTGCCTCAGCCTCCCAAAGTGCTGGGATTACAGGCATGAGCCACCGCGCCCAGCCCAAGATTACATTTCAACACGAGATTTGGCAAAGACACACAGATCCAAATCATATAATCAGGAGAACAATAACTAAGGAGAGTGAAAACAAGGGAGCACAAGAGAGCAAGAGAGAGAAAAAAAAAGAGAGAACAAATGCTTACTAGGTACTATTACATATACGTGAAACAATCCTACGCACTATGTCATATAATTTTATTAGGTATAAGGATATTTTCTGCTAATTTAATTGGTAAAAGAATTACTAAGTAGCTACAGTGGTCAAAGTCATCTCTGGGTGGTAGGATTCAAAATAATTTTTATTTTCTTCTTTTTATTTCTCTTTTTTTTTTTTTTTTTTGAGACAAGGTCTCACTGTGTTGCCCAGGCTGGTCTTGAACTTCTGGGATCAAGTGATTCTCCCACCCCAGCTTCCCAAGAATGGGAGCCACCTTTGCAAAAATGATAGCAGTGAGAGAAATCTAACATAACTGATTCCATCTTGCTTCTAACTTCACAAGCTAACTGTGCTTGCTCATTCCCGGGCATAGGCCAAGCTAATTATGGGAAGAATTTAATTTACAGCTTAACCGTAGAGCAAGGATGATGATAGCCCTTCCTAAAATTACCCTGCTCCTTGTTCAGAGACTGAAACTGCCCTTTGTAAAGCTAATGAAAGGCTATAAGGTTAGAATTATGGTAGAGGCCTGAATTCTGCTAAGCCCTAGGCATAGTAAAATAGTAACTAGTCATTGTCTCCTAACTTACGTAAGTAGAAGTCATGTAGCCAGAGGTCACAAGATTTGTAACTTCTCTAATCACCCCTATAGATAACATCACTGCTGTTAAACCTGAGACTGGTGTTTGCAATATTTTTCAGACTTTGCATTCTGGTGGGCTAACACATCTGGACTCACGACCCACACAAAGGAAATGACTTAACTGGCTCCCCACTCAGAAACTGACTTAGTCCATGAAGACAGTTTCGAACCCCTATGATTTCATCCCTAACCCAAACAATCAGTCAGCATTCTCCATTCCCTAGTCCCCTGCCCACCAAACTATCCTTGAAAAACCTTAGCCTCCGAACTCTTAGGGAGGCAGACTTGAAAAACATCTCCTGTTCTCCTAGCTTGGCTAGCCTTGCTATTATTAGACTCTTTCTCCACTGCAACTCCTACTGTTCTTAGTGTCTTGGCTTTTCTGGGCAGTGGGCAAGAAGAACCCAGCTGGAGTATTACAGTCGCTGGGACAACAGGCATGTGTCACCACACCCAGCCTTCTTTAATTTGTAAGATGAACACATATTATTAGTTTATTAACGAAAAAACTATAGAGCACTCTTGAAAAATGTTCACACTTCATTCACCTTTCTTCAAAATACATAAACAAAACAAAATTTAAAAGATATAACAGGCTTGGCGCGGTGGCTCATGCCTGTAACCCAGCACTTTGGGAGGCTGAGATGGGCGGATCACCTGAGGTCGGGAGCTCGAGACCAGCCTGACCAACATGGAGAAACCCCGTCTCTACTAAAGATACAAAGTTAGCCAGGCATGGTGGTACATGCCTGTAATCCCAGCTTCTTGGGAGGCTGAGGCAGAAGAATCACTTGAACCCGGGAGGAGGAGGTTGCGGTGAGCCGAGATCGCGCCATTGCACTCTAGCCTGGGCAACAAAAGGGTAACTCTATCTAAAAAAAAAAAAAAAAAAAAAAAGTTATAACAAAAAATTATATTATTAAATGTTAGTTCTTGAAATAATGATAGGATATTAAGAATGTATATTTCTAACGATCATTTGTGTCAAAAATACTATATTATGCTTGAATTATATTGTATAAAATCCTAACACCATATTACAATTCAGAAACACCAGAAGAATACACACACACCAAACACACACACACACACACACCCCCCGCAATTCATTCTGCTGACTGGGATGAGATTGAATAATAAAGTTGTGAATCAGTTATAACACTTAATTTGCACTTTATATTATCTATACTGTGTTCATACTATCTACTTGAATATATATTGTTTTCATATTTTTAAACGAAACTACTTTTCAAAATGCATTTGGAGATAATTTTTTAGAAAAAAACAAATGAGTCCAGGCGCACTGGCTCATGCCTGTAATCCTAACACATTGAGAGGCTGAGGCAGGTGGATTGCCTGAGCTCAGTAGTTCCAGACCAGTCTGGGCAACACAGTGAAACCCCATCTCTACTAAAATACAAAAAATTAGCTAGGCGTGGTGGCGTGTGCCTGTAGTCCCAGCTACTCGGGAGGCTGAGGCAGGAGAATTGCTTGAACCCGGGAGGTGGAGGTTGCAGTGAGCTAAGATTGTGCCACTGCACTCCAGCCTGGGCGACAGAGTGAGACCCCATCTCAAAAAAAAAAAAAAAAAAAAAGAAAGAAAGAAAAAACAAATAACCTGGATCCCTGTCACCCTCCCCCACACCTCCCCCTTGTTAGCCACATTCATCAACCATCGCAAACACACATAACCACATTGCAGGCTCAAATGGAGCCATTCTATTATTATACATATGCTATAGGGGAGGAAAAGCTTTACCTCTCTATCCTTCTAGGATCTCCCACTGGGGCCCTGAAAATTAAGCTAATAAAAGACAGATTAACAAGAGAGGCCAGACATGATGGCTCATGCTTGTAATCCCAACACTTTAGGAAGCCAAGCGGGCCTATCACTTGAGCCCAAGAGTTCAAGACCAGCCTGGGCAACATGGTGAAACTCCATCTCTACTAAAAATACAAAAAATTAGCTGGGTGTGGTGGCAGGCACCTGTAGCCCCACCTACTCAGAAGTGGGAGAATCACCTGAGTCTAGGAGGTCAAGGCTGCAGTGAGCCAAGATCACACACCTGTACTCCAGCCTGGGTGAGAGTGAGACTCTGTCTCAAAAATAAATAAATAAATAAATAAATAAGAGAAAAGTTTAATTACATATGTAGGCAAAGGAGTTTCAGAAAGAAAAGTGACTCAAAGAGGTGGCCAGATAAGTGAGGCTTATTTATCATCTTAGGCTAAACAAATTGAAAGGGGTTTGGGGCTTCTGAGTCGGGGAGGCACATTATGGGAGAGAGAGGAGCGGAAATATATAATAAATAAAAGTAGTCTGGTTATGCAGCTAAGAGTCTCAGGTGATAAGAGTTGTCTGCCAGAGTACCTTTCTTCCTGGTACAGACATACTTTTACAAGTAGAAATTTTCTTTATAAATGTAAATGTATTTTACAAAAGGGGAAATGAATACTCCACTTTCATGCAGTTAGAGGGAGGTAAAGAGCTTTTCTGCATCTGCTGGTTCTCAATTGCCTTTGACTTAAAGTAATGCACATGACAAAGCAGCATACTTTGAGGAGGCATATTCTGGCATCTTTCAATGCCAACCTCAAAAACAGTAAGAAAGTGACTTCTGCTTCCCAGTAAGTTGGAGTAACAAGGCCCAGGATGACTGACATGACTGAAAAAATGGTGTGTAAACAATGGTTTTCAGACATTGGACATCAGGCAATGCAAGAAACTATTCCCTGAGAGGTGAGAAACAAACCAAGTGAACCCAGAACTGCCCAAGCTTATGGCCTGGAGAGATTTTCCAGGCTGCAGTTTAGGGTGAGGGAAACTAGACGAAGCCCAGCCCAGCTGAACTGAGATGGTGGAAGTTCAGGGAGGCCAAGGCAGCTAGAGTTCACAGGGCAGAGTACTGGAGACGAGAGAGATGCAGAGACAGATAAATCTGGAGATCTGTGAAAGATCCCTCTCCACTCCTCAGCTAATTATTTATCAGCACATGAGTCATTAGAGGGAACAGTCCTGGGAGATCACACAGATCTGGTATGTGAATAATTCATCTGCCCAACAGACAGACCAACTCACCGGACATTAAGTGGAGTACTCAGAAGAGTATTCTCTCAGTAGCGGGGCAAAATTAGCCCTTGATCAAATCCTGTTCCAGTCCACTTAGCAAAGCTTAAAAGCAAGATCCAGAAGGATACAGACATTTCCAAGTAACTAACAGTGTCCCAGAACAAAGCTCGAGAATAATTAAAAGAATATTAAAATATACAGCACTCAACAGGATAAAATTCACAATTTCTGGCATTTTATCAAAAAGTACCAGGCATGCAAAGAAGTAGGAAAACATGATTGTGATGGTTAATTCATGTGTCAACTTGATTGGCCATAGGGTGCCCCAATATTTGCTTAAACATTACTCTGAATGTGTCTGTGAGAGTGTTTCCGGATAAATATCAACAATTGAATCTGTAGCCTGAGTAAAGAAGGTTGATCTCCCCAGTGTGAGTGGGCCTCACCCAATTCAGCGAAGGCCTGAATAGACAAAATAGTTGAGTGAGGGAGAATTTACTCTCATGACACGACTGTCATCAAGCAAGAACATCAGTCTTCCCTTGCCTTTGGGCCCAGACTAGAACTGGAATTTACATCCACCTCTCCTGATTCTCAGGCCTTCAGACTTGGGCTAGAACAATATCGTTGGCTCTCCTGAGTCTCCAGCTTGCCAACTGCAGATCTTGGGACTCATCTCTGTCTCTGTAAGTGTGTGAGCCAATTCCATAAAGAAATAAATCTCCTGTTTTAGCCGGGTGTGGTGGCACGCACCTGTAATCCCAGCTGCTCAGGAGGCTGAGGGAGGAGAATCGCTTGAACCTGGTAGACTGAGGTTGCCGTGAGCCGAGACCGTGCCATGGCACTCTAGCCTAGGCGACAGAGCGAGACTCCATCTCAATAAATAAATAAATAAATATCCTGTTGATTCATTCTTTTTCTTTTGAGATGGAGTCTCACTCTGCTGCCTAGGCTGGAATGCAGTGGCATGATCTCGGCTCATTGCAACCTCCGCTTCCCTGGTTCAAGTGATTCTCCTGCTTCAGCCTCCTGAGTAGCCGGAATTACAGGCCCACGCCACCACACCCGGCTAATTCTTGTATTTTTAGTAGAGATGGGGTTTGCCATGTTGGCCAAGCTGGTCTCCAACTCCTGACCTCAAGTGATCCACCCGCCTCCGCCTCCCAAAGTGCTGGGATTACAGGCATGAGCCACCACTCCTGGCCTCCTGTTGATTCTTTCTCAGCAGTACCCTGATTAATATAAAAAAGTTAAATGTATTATTATCATTTCTATCTTATGTAAAGAAGAAATTGAGGCCACTAGAGATGTAACTGGTCCCAAATCAGACAGCTAATACATGGTGAAGGGAGGACTTGAACCCTGATTTTGGGTTTCTACATTCTGTGCCCCGCCCACACTCACTGTCATCCCTGGTTGAGTGTGATTGTGCAGCTCTCATGCTCTGGCCCTCCCTTTTTCTGGCACTGCATTATACGTTGCACCTATTGCAACTTCATATTGTAGTTTCATGGAATTATTATTATTGTCATTATTTTTAGAGACGGGGTCTTGCTGTGTTGCCTGTGCTGGAACGCAGTGGCTATTCATAGTCACAATCATAGCACGCTGCAGCCTCGAACTCCTGGCCTCAAGTGATCCTCCTGCCTCAGCTTCCCAAGTAGCTTGGACTACAGGTGTGCACCACAGTGCCCCGCTTTCATGGCGTTATTCTTAAATCCCCACCTGGCCTGCAAAGCTGAGAAGAAAGTACATGACTTCTGGAGTTAGACAGCCTTGGGTTTTAATCCTACCTCCCTCGACACTTGCTCATTTTAAGACCTTGGGCAATAACAAGAATCTCCAGTGTTTACTGAATGCTTAGTATGTTCAGTGATGCTAAGAGCTTAATATGTATTAATTTCCTCTAATCTACACAACAACTCAAGGAGGTAAAAACAATTAATATTCCCATTTTGTAGAAGAGGAAATTAAGAGAATCCGTTTTCTCTCTCTCTTTTTTTTTTTTTTTTTGAGATGGAGTTTTGCTCTTGTCACCCAGCCTGGAGTGCAATGGCACAATCTCAGCTCACTGCAACCTCTGCCTCCTGGGTTCAAGCGATTCTTCTGCCTCAGCCTCCCAAGTAGCTGGGATTACAGGCACGGGCTACCATGCCTGCTAATTTTTGTATTTTCAGTAGAGACAGGATTTCACCATGTTGGCCAAGCTGGTCTCCAACTCCTGACCTCAGGTGATCCATCCACCTCAGCCTCCCAAAGTGTTGGGATTACAGGCAGGAGCCACCACACCTGGCCGAGAATCCATTTTTTGTGTGACAACAGTCACATCTAATTTACTAGGCTATCATGAGGATTACATGAGATAACACATAGAAAGTGTCTAGAGGGTAAGAGTAGCTTTGCAACTCTTCCTCCCCTCCCTGTCACCTCCTCCATTGAGGGCAAGGACCACATCTCTGCTGCCTCTGCTTTCCCTAGTAAAGGGCAGGGGTGAGCAAGTAACAGGGGCACCAGAAATGTTATCAATGATCAATTTGAAGATTGGAACTCCCCTCGCATTTGACCTTAATTCCTCTTTCACCGAGAACACCAAACATATAGATGTCATTTGCTCTGCCTGCCACTATCCACCCAACAAATACAGCTCATGGAGCAGCTAAACTTTGCTGGTAATAACAACCACTTGATATGTTCCACCATCATGTTCTGGAACCAGCTGACTAAGGAAAACATACCTGGACTGAATAATGACCACCTGCACATTGGGTGTAACTCAGCACTTTGCTGACTGTTGTATGCCACTTTGGCTACACAAAGAATCACCCAGGATCTCTCTGAAAATACTGACACCTGGCTCCATGCCAGAGATCATGATTCATTCAATCTGAAGTGACGCCCAGGCATTAAAAATGCTTAAGTTCTAGAGATGACTCTAATGTGTCACCAGGATTACAAATAGTTGATTTACCTATATACATGAAAGGGAAATTAATTTTAGCCATTCTAATTATTATTTAGGACGGCAAATCTGTCTTTTTGCATGTGTTATTCAGACTATAACCAAATATTATAGCATGGTGCAGTAACCATACAAGGAAACTAAAAAAAAAAATTATGGTATAGACTGAGATCAGCAAATACATGGCTGCCCCTCCCTGTGTCCACAATTGCAACACTCATCTGAGTCCTGGTCTTGCATCTTTTCCCAAGAGAGCATCTTGGTGGTCACACGAGATGGAGCTTAATCTTGCACAAGGTATACACACACTTAAAAAGCTATTACGGCCAGGCACAGTGGCTCGCACCTGTAATCCCAGCACTTTGGGAGGCTGAGGCAGGCGGATCGCCTGAGGTCAGGAGTTCGAGACCAGCCTGGTCAACATGGCGAAACCCCGTCTCTACTAAAAATACAAAAATTAGCTGGGCATGGTGGTGCATGCCTGTAATCCCAGCTACTGGGGAGGCTGAGGCAGGAGAATCGCTTGAACCTGGGAGGTGGAGGCTGCAGTGAGCTGACATTGCTCCATTGCACTCCAGCTTGGGCAACAAGAGTGAAACTCCATCTCAAATAAATAAATAAATAAATAATTAAAAAGCTATTACCAGACAGTATTTATTGTATTTATTCAATAAATAGTGATCAAGAACCTACTATATGCCAGGACCTGGGTTAGCTACTAGCAATATGAAGATGGATAACATGTGGTTCCTGGCCTCAAAGAACTCAGTCTGTTGGAGGAGAGAGGATGTGGTAAGTGCTTTGTAGAATATATACACAATGCTGTTAAAACAAAGAGAACAAATCAACTATTCATGCCTGGGAGAATCAGGAAAGATGACAAGAATTGTCAACTGTGTTGGATCATAAGGGATTGAGTAGGAATTCACAAGGCCCCATTCAACTGAACCAGTATTCTAGTGAAGGATTAGCTTGTATGACTGCAGTAACATGAAATAGCTGCTGTGTTTAGTCTACAAGTGGTGTTAATAGTGTGACTGTGGCCAAAGGTGAGCATGAGGGATTGACAGAAAGTCAGGCTGGAAAAAGAAGTATCAGGGACTGTGCATGGCATTTTGGTGTTCAGGTGACAGTTAAGACTGTCCAGTGAAATTTCTGTGATGATGGAAATTAAGGGGGTAGTTCAAGTAAGAAAGAGTATAGGAATTCCAAGAATGAACCTAAACTCAAAGGGAAGGTCTTGCACTTACATCAAAAGTTTGAGAAATCAACATACTTGTATGTTTTGATCTAGATAAAATTCTTTTTTTGTTTTTTTGTTTTTTGTTGTTGTTGTTTTTTTTGAGATGGAGTCTCGCTCTGTCGCCCAGGCTGGAGTGCAGTGGCGCGATCTTGGCTCACTGCAAGCTCCGCCTCCTGGGTTCACGCCATTCTCCTGCCTCAGCCTCCCGAGTAGCTGGGACTACAGGTGCCCGCCACCACGCCAGGCTAATTATTTTTGTATTTTTAGTAGAGACGGGGTTTCACCATGTTAGCCAGGATGGTCTCAATCTCCTGACCTTGTGATCCGCCTGAGTTGGCCTCCCAAAGTGCTGGGATTACAGGCGTGAGCCACTGTGCCCGGCCCTGATATAGATACAATTCTTAAATTGCACTTGTCTTTTAAAAAATAATTATTCCCAATTCTAACAAAGTTTTTGTCTTCATAGACCAATCACCAATCCATAGAGCTTCATTTCAGTGCCACAGCTAAGGATGTGAAGATACTGTTTATGCCACGATGTTTACTCCGCAATACAATTCACCAGTACTTAAAGGAAAGTTGCTACTTCCACCCACCATTAATAACTCACTTTTTTTCTTTATCATCCCACTTTGTTTTTTATTTACTTTTTAAAAATGTTTTAAATTTTAATATATTTAAGAGATACAAGTACAGATTTCTTACAGGCTTGTACTGCATTATGGTGAAGTCTGGGCTGCTAGTGGACCCATCACCCAAATAGTGAACATTGTCCCCAATAGCTAATCTACAACCCTTACCCCACTTGCACCTAAATAACTCACTTCTGGTCCACTCTTTTCAACCTTGTGTTCACTACTTAGGCTATGTTGGTTTCAAATTTCCCAACCACCAACATTGATCCTTGTTTCCAGTATTTGTCTTTGCCTAGTGCTTTGGCCTCAGTGCTCAATCCTGTTTTTCCACCTGCAAACTCAACTTTATAGTCAATTTCTCCACCTCGCTGTGTAGTCATAGGAAAACACCCTTCCTACTTTGGATGGGCCTGAGAACCACCTATCTCAGGGCCCCCAAACTGTGATCATCCCACCAGGCTGGCTTCAGTTTCTTAAGAAGGTCAGAGAGAGCAAGAAAGGGAATCTAGACCAAAGCCTAGGACACCTGAGAGGAAACAATGAAGGACAGATTTTGGCAGGAAGATAATGAGTTCAGTTTTAGGTGTGTTCTTTTAAAAATGTTTCTGTACCATTCAAGTTGAAGCTACCTTTGCAAAAATTATAACAGTGAGAAAATTATGACAGTGCAAGTGATCTGACCTCACCAATTCCATCTTGCTTCTAACCTCTAAGCTGCCCTTGTTCATTCCTGGGCATAGTAGTGTATTCCTGAACCTTGAAATAAAGATGATAGATAATAACCGTTTCCTGGAACAAATCCTCTTCTTGCCTGGGGATCAGACTGCCTTTGTAATGAGAGAAGAGAGACAGACCCTCTCATATTGTTTTATATTGTTCTATCCTCAGAAAAGGAAAGAGAAGCAAAACTAAAGGCGGGTAGCCTGGCGCCTAGGAACCAGACCCAAAACCAAGGAACCAGACCCAAAACCAGGCCTGGGCCTGCCTGACCTAAGCCTGGTAGTTAAAATTCGACCCCTGACCTAGCAACTGATGTTATCTATAGATTATAGAAAGACACTGTAAAACTTCCCGGTCCGTTCTGTTTCATTCTGATCACCGGTGCATGCAGTCCCTGTCACATACCCCCTGCTTGTTCAACCGATCACGACCCTCTCATGCGGACCACGTTAGAGTTGTGAGCCCTTAAAAGGGACAGGAATTGTTCACTCGGGGACCTCGGCTCTTGAGACAGGAGTCCTGCCGATGCTCCCGGCCGAATAAACCTCTTCCTTCTTTAACTCGGTGTCTAAGGATTTTTGTCTGCAGCTTGTCCTGCTACAGTAAGCCTAATTAACCACAAGATTAGAAGTTATGGTTTATGGCCGGGCGTGGTGGCTCACACCTGTAATCCCAGCACTTTGGGAGGCCGAGTCGGGTGGATCGCATGGTCAGGAGATGGAGACCAGCCTGACCAATATGGTGAAACCCCGTCTCTACCAAAACTACGAAAATGAGTAGGGCGTGGGGTGGGCGCCTGTAGTCCCAGCTACTCGGGAGGCTGAGGCAGGAGAATCGCTTGAACCTGGAAGATGGAGGTTGCAGTGAGCAGAGATTGCGCCACTGCACTCCAGCCTGGGCGACAGAGCAAGATTTGGACTCAAAAAAAAAAAAAGAAGTTATGGTTTAGAAGTCATGCAGCTAGAGGCCATAATATTCTGAACTTCCCCAGTTGCTCCTAGGGATAACATCACTATTGTAAAACTTAAGACTAGTGCTTTGAGACCATTCCTACCGATGCACCAGCTGCAGCCACTCAGACCGGTAATCTAGGTCAACCAGTTCTGCAATCCCACCCAGGAACGGAAGGCAGCAAAAAGAACCCATCTTGATCCCCTATGATTTCATCTCCCACTCGACCAGTCAATACTCCCCCACTCCCTGGCTCCCCTACCTGCCAAATTATCTTTTTTTTTTTTTCTTTTTGAGATGGATTCTGGCTCTCTCGCCCAGGCTGGAGTGCTATGGTGCCATCTCGGCTGACTGCAACCTCTGCCTGCTGAGTCCAAGCGATTCTCCTGCCTCAGCCTCCCAAGTAACTGGGATTACAGACACCCACCACCACACTCAGCTAATTTTTGTATTTTTAGTAGAGACGGGGTTTCACCATGTTGGCCAGGCTGGTCACAAACTCCTGACCTCAGGTGATCCACCCGCCTCAGCCTCCCAAAGTGCTGAGATTACAGGTGTGAGCTGCCACGCCCAGCCAAGAGTTTATATTTTATATTTTACATGTAAGTTCATGGCTCATTCCATGTTAGTTTTTGTATTGAGTTTTAAGTCAAGTTTCATTGTCTGATCATGACATATCATAAGATACTTGAAGAGATTTATTCTGAGCCAAATATGAGTGACCACGGCCCATGACACAGCCCTCAGGAGGTCCTGAGAACATGGGCCCAAGGTGGTCAAGGTGCAACATGGTTTTATACATTTTAGGGAGGCATGAGACATCAACCAAATACATTTAAGTATTACATTGGTTTGGTCCAGAAAGGCAAGACAACTCAAAGGGGGTGGCGGACAGTGGGGGAGTTCTAGTTAAACATTTTCTGGTTGACAATTGGTCCAGTTTGTCTAAAGACCTGGGATCAACAGAAAGGAAATGTTCAGGTTAAGATAAAAGATTGCGGAGACCAAGGTTCTTTTGAAGTCTCATAGTGGCTGCCTTTAGAGACAACAGATGACAAATGTTTCCTGTTCAGACCTTTAAGTGGTGCTAGACTCTCAGTTAATCTCTTCAGGATTGGGAGGGCCTAGAGGAAAAAGATCTGGCTATGTTAATAGAGATTCTTTACAGATGCAAATTTTCCCCCACAAAGGGCAGCTTTGCAGGGCCATTTCAAAATGTGGCAAAGAAACACGTTTTCAGGTAAAATATTTTGATTTTCTTCTCTGTCACGTAATATTATGCCAAAGTCAGATTGGAAAGTAGTAACAATATATAGGTCTAAACAAAACTCATCTGATGAGAATTTATGGTTTGTAGGGCATGACTCCCCAAACCCCTTAGATAGGGAATTTGGGCAAGATAAGAAAAACAATCTGAGCTTAGTCCTCAGTTTGGATAAGAAAAACAGGACACCTTTGCCATAATAGGAAGAAGCGAAAGATAAGTTTTAGAGATGTTGCTCCTAAAAAGCAAGCATGGTTTCACACCCTTTACTAAATGAAGTTAAGGGTTGATGTTTCACTTTTATTAGGAAATGTCCTAAGTTGGCTAAACATACGTTTGTCAAGCTAAGTCAAACTCAAATTTCTCCTGACTTGCTTTCAGGTTTACAGGCACAATGAGTACAGTGCTCACACCATTAGTACTCAATAGACATTTAATTTGCATTTGGGAAGCTCCTGGTTAGTAATTACAGAATGAATGAAGAATAAATCTGTACAACAAACTCCCAGGACACAAGTTTACCTATGTAACAAATCTGCCCTTGTACCCCTGTAAATCAAAAATAAAATTCTAAGACCCTCCTCCCGCCCCAACCATCTGAATGCACTACCTCCTCCGCGTTAAAATTTAACCTGAAGGACTGGTTCAGGCCATGGCCGGAAGTGAGGGTCAGACAGGCCTCATTATACCTCCCTGGCATTAACATCAACACAGGCCTTAAGTCTGATAAGAAGCATTTGCAATCTATTCTCTCTGGAGCCTGCTACCTGAAGGCTTCATCTGCACAATAAAAACTTTGGCCTCCACAATTTTTCATCTTTTTTTTTTTTTTCGTTTCGCTCTTTTTTGCTGAGGCTGGAGTGTAATGGCGCGATCTTGGCTCACCGCAGCCTCCGCCTCCCAGGCTCAAGCGAATCTCCTGCCTCAGCCTCTAGAGTAGCTAAGATTATAGGCATGCACCACCGCGTCCAGCTAATTTTGTATTTTTAGTAGAGACAGGGTTTCTCCATGTTGGTCAGGCTGGTCTCAAACTCCCAAGGTGATCCGCCCACCTCGGCCTCTCAAAGTGCTGGGATTACAGGCGTGAGCCACCGCGCCCTGCCCACAATTCTTTATTTTAACCCAAATATTTCCTTTCTATTGATCCCAGGTCTTTAGATACACTCAACCAATTGTCAGCCAGAAAAATTTTAAATTTACCTGTAACCAGAAAGCCCCACCCTTCAAGTTGTCTCACCTTTCTGAACTAAACCAATGTGTTACTTGAATGTATTTGATTGAAGTCTCATGTCTCCCTAAAATGTATAAAACTGAGCCGTACCCCAACCACCTTGGACACATGTTCTCAGGACCTCCTGATGGCTGTGTTATGGGCCATCGTCACTTACATTTGGCTCAGAATAAATCTCTTCAAATATTTTACAGAGTTTGACTCTTTTTGTCAATATCCCCGAACTTAAAATAAACGTTAAAAAAAAATTGAGAAAAAGAAAAGAAAGGATAAATTAATGCAGAAAAAACACCTTTTAACTTGCCCAGGGAATATATGCCCTAATGGCAGGAAGTCAAAAGATAAACCTTTCCAAATTAAAAAGATTTACTGTAACCAACTCCACATGCTTATTTCTCATTATTACCTCTAAAAACTGAAGGAACCAATGTTTTATTAACTTCCTAAAAGCCTTGAGGAGTCGTTTAAATGTTAAAAGGCCAAGACCCATTAATTATTAGTAGATCATTTCTTAATATAAACTAATAAGTAACACAATGCAATAGGACTATCTACTGAACTTAATAGCGATGCTAACACTTTGCTACTTGGTTCACCTGCGAAAAATTCAGGAATATAATGTAAAATTAGTTACAGAGGGATTTTTATTTAGTCATTTTTCTTCTTCCTCTTTTTTTTTTTTTTTTTTTTTTTGAGAGCAGTCTCACTCTGTCATCCAGGCTGCAGTTGCCGTGGTAAAACCATAGCTCACTGCCGCCTCCACTGGGCTCAGGTGATCTTTTCGCTTCAGCCTGGCAATTAGCTGGGACTACGGGCATTGCGCCGCCATGCCCAACTAATGCAGAAGGATTTTAAAACAAACTTTTTCATATTTTTTTGCTTTGACTATGTCCTTTAGTTACTCTCTAGTTTGGTTCAGATTCTCCCAGTCATTGGTCTCATACAGCCAAATAGAGCAAGAACTTAACTTACAAGGTAATAAGAGGTCATATTCAACAGAAAACCCAATCCACCTGTTCTCAGTTGACCTAGGTTGCTACTATGGAAACAGATAAATCCACAGATACAAATAAACCACTGTGCTCTACTCAAGAATAAGAACCCCCCTACAATTCCTTTTGCTGAGACTCTTTTCTGATTTAATGTATTAAAATGTCACTATCAAGTGAATGTAATGTTGTTCTTGTCTTATTAGCTTTTTAAAAATTAAAATAACAATTGTTCTTATTACAAAATCAATACTTTGCATTACAGAGAAATCTGAAAATGCAAGATATTCAAAGAAACGAAAATTACCGCAGGTAATTGGGCTTCCTGTTAATAGGTCAGTTGGGACTTCAGTGATGAAATAAAAAAAAAAAGAGAAAAACATCTAGAGATAACTACTTTTACACTCAGTATATGTAAGTGATTTGCAAATTTTTCAAACTTGCAAAACTTCTTTAAATGAATCTTATGTAGGTTGTCAATATGTAAAACATACAATTAGGAGGTGGATGCCTGAAAACGCAACAGTTTGGTCTGCAAACACCCGCCAAGTTGAGTCCCAAAGCACCTTCTTGGCACCTCACAGTTCTTCAGAATGAAGTTTAAAATCCACTGGGATCTATTATTCTAGAAATTTTTCCTATGAATAATATTCCTATGTATCACTTTATAAAAAGATCATACAATGTATGCATTTTTACAGAGGGGAATACTATTTTCACTGCACAATGTTACAAGTCATAAACAGCTTTCCCACATCAAGATACTCCCTTCTAAGTGTCACTAAGGGTAAACCTCTTTGTCCTTGGTCAGGTCATAATTTTTTTTTTTTTTTTGAGATAAGATCTCACTGTCACCCAGGCTGGAGCACAGTGAGGAGATCATAGCTCACTGCAGCCTCAACCTCCCGTGCTCAAGTGATCCTCCCACCTCAGCCTCCCCAGTAGTTTTTGTTTTGGGGGTTTTTTGTTGTGTTTTGTTTTGTTTTCATTGCCCAGGCTGGAGTGCAGTGGCATGAACACTGCCCACCACAGCCTCAACTTCCTGGGCTCAAGTGATCCTCCTGTCTCAGCCTCCCAAGTAGCTGGAACTATGTGCTCATGCAGTCACGCCTGGCTAGTGGTTTTGTTTTTTGATTTTACGTTTTTTGTAGAGACGGTGTCTCGCCAAGTTGCCCTGGCTACTTTCAAACTCCTGTGCTTAAGCGATTCTCCCTCCTTGGCTTCTCAAAGTGCTGGAATTACAGTAGTCAGCCACCTCTTCTTGTCTAAATTTTTAACATTTAGTTTTAATAGTAAACACTGTTACTTGTTCATATGCCCTTCCTATCTCCTTGGTGGTTAGGGAAAGGCACTATTTTCATCCTTGCTTTAAAATTAACCTATAAACTAAATTCCTCCCATAGTTAACATGGCCTATGTGCAGAGATAAGGAAGGAAGTTAACCTAAAATATATAATTGGGGAGGGTAGCATTAGGAGCAAAATGGAGTTAGTCATGATAGGCCTTTTTTTCACTGTTACAATAACAAATTGTTTCAGCATCATTTATGAAACAATCCACCAATCAATTTACAACACTAACCCTATCACATATAATATTTTCATGCATGTGTATCTGTTTCTAGGCTTTTCCCCATTATTTTGGTCTGTATAATATTGTGCCAATATTATACTTTCTTGATTACTATAGCTTTGAAATAAAACTTGACTTCTTGAACTTGGGAGGACAAGTTCTCCCATCTTCTTCAAAGATCATTTTGCAAAATTTTGATAGGAAATCAACTGCTCTACTCAGATTCCAGTCTGGAGTTTTGCATTGCATCAAGTGTTGTGAATTGTTTCTACAGAATGTAAGAGAATTGCCTCTTTATTGTCACTGAATGTAATGTTTATAGATAACCTGCAAAATTTTCCTTCCATTTTTCAAAGGATTCCAGTAACAGGAATTTACTGCTCAATTTCTCAGGACAAAAGATTTTTTTTTTTTTTTTTTTTTGAGACAGAGTTTCACCCTGTCGCCCAGGCTGGAGTGCAGTGGCATGATCTCAGCTCACTGCAACTGCCTCCTGGGTTCAAGTGATTCTCCTGCCTCAGCCTCCTGAGTAGCTGGGATTACAGGCACACGCCACCACACCCGGCTAATTTTTTTATTTTTAGTAGAGATGGGTGCTGAGACCAGCTCAGTCAGGGAGACCCTAACCCAGAAGCACTAGAGGAATTAAAGACACACACACAGAAATATAGAGGTGTGAAGTGGGAAATCAGGGGTCTCACAGCCTTCAGAGCTGAGATCCCCAGAGATTTATCCACATATTTATTAACAGCAAGCAGTCATTAGCATTGTTTCTATAGCTATTAGATTGACTAAAAGTATCCCTTATGGGAAAAAAAGGGATGGGCAGAAATAAAGGGATGAGTTTGGCTAGTTATCCGCAGCAGGAGCATGTCCTTAAGGCACAGATTGCTCATGCTGTTGTTTGTGGTTTAAGAATGCCTTTAAGCAGTTTTCCACCCTGGGTGGGCCAGGTATTCCTTGCCCTCATTCCAGGTAAACCCACAACCTTCCAGCGTGGGCGTCATGGCCATCATGAACATGTCACAGTGCTGCAGAGATTTTGTTTATGGCCAGTTTGGGGGCCAGTTTATGGCGAGATTTTGGGGGGCCTATTCCCAACAGATGGGGTTTCACCATGTTGGTCAGGCTGGTCTTGAACTCCAGACCTTGTGATCTGCCCGTCTCAGCCTCCCAAAGTGCTGGCATTACAGGCATGAGCCACCGCGCCCGGCCACACTAAAGACATTTTTAAATTTATTTTTTGCATGAGTTATTCACGTGGTTCAAACACCAGGAAATATGAAAAGGCATACCGCCTCCCTTCTATATTTGTCCCCATTTGCTCAGTTCCCTCACCTCCATAGGTCATTCCTTTTCTTAGTTTCTTATGTATCTTTCCAGACTTTCTTTATGCATATATAAGCAAACATAAACATAAACTGAAATTTCTGGGTGAAGGGCTGTGCTGGTAATTTTGATAGCTATTACCAAATTCTACCCATAGACATTTTACCAGTTTGGACTCCCACCAGCAACATACAAGAATGTCCAGTTCCACACAGACGCATCCATAGAATGTCATTGCTGGTGCTCAGAAAACAATACACCAAAATGAAGGCCTCAAAAGCAAAAGTTATTTTCTGACCTTCTCCTACCCTCCTATCTCTCAGTCCCATTCTCCCTCAAGACTAGAATTCTAGAAAACTAGAATTCTAGAAACTAGAATCCTTCTTCCCCAAGGTGGGCCATAGAAACCAGTACCCCTTTTCCCCATAGAAACCAGAACCCTTTTTCCCCAATCAGCCATAAAACCTAAAAATCTTACTCTAAGTTTCCATCTGCCTTTCTTTCTAAAATCTGGCCATAAAAAAAATTATCTGACCTACCTTGTTTGACTGTAGGCCCAAAGGCCCCCAATCCAGAGAGATCTTTCCCCATACTCAGAAGGAAGGAATGCATGCTCAGGAAGGCCGAGAAGAATCTAGACAGAGAGGCCTTGCTGGGTTTCCCCACTCATTCTATTAGCATTAGATTAGACCCTCTTTGTCCAATCATTTTTCTACATGGCCGATCATACATTGTTGAACCTAAGCATAAAAATGGGCAGTTTCTCCTCTTTTCTAGCTAGAACCATAGAGGATGTCGAAGAGAAGCAGCAGCAGCTTCCCGCTGTGTCAGAAACTTAAGAAAAAACAAAGGAATTTCGCAGAACTGAAGATCAAGCGCCTGAGAAAGAAGTTTGCCCAAAAGATATTTTGAAAGGCAAAAAGGAAGCTTATCTATGAAAAAGTGAAGCACTATCACAAGGAATATAGGCAGATGTACAGAACTGAAATTCGAATGGTGAGGATGGCAAGAAAAGCTGGCAACGTCTATGTGCCTGCAGAACCCAAATTGGTGTTTGTCATCAGATTCAGAGGTATCAATGGTGTGAGCACAAGGGTCCAAAAGGTGTTGCAGCTTCTTTGCCTTCATCAAATCTTCAGTGGAACCTTTGTGAAGCTCAACAAGGCTTCAACTAACATGCTGTGGATTGTAGAGCCATACATTGCATGGAGGTACCCAAATCTGAAGTCAGTAAATGAACTAATCTACCAGCGTGGTTATGGCAAAATCAGTAAGAAGCAAATTGCTTTGACAGAAAACGCTTTGATTGCTCAATCTCTTGGTAAATATGGCACCATCTGCCTGGAGGATCTGATTCATGAGACCTATACTGTTGGAAAATGCTTCAAAGAAGCAAATAGCTTCCTGGCCCTTCAAATTATCTTCTCCAAGAAGTGGAATGAAGAAACTCATCATCTATTTTGTAGAAGGTGGAGATGCCAGCAACAGGGAGGACCAGATTAACAGGCTTCTTAGAAGAATGAACTAAGGTGTCTACCATGATTATTTTTCTAATCAGGTCAGTTAATAAACAGTACTTGCTCTCAAACTGAAGAAAAAAAATGAACAATTTCCCCTGTATTTTTTTTTTTTTTTTTTTGAGACAAAGTCTCACTCTGCTGCCCAGGCTAGAGTGCAGTGGCGCCATCTCTGCTCACTGCAAGCTCCACCTCCCGGGTTCAAGCTCCCATATAAACATGTTAAATACATTTGCACGCCTTTTATCCAAATAATCTGCCTTTTGCAAGTTAATTTTTCAGCGAAACTTCAGAGGGCTCTTGGCCCCTAAATTGTCCAATCTTGGGATTTTTGCCAACCTTCCAGGTGTACACATTCTTTACTCATTACTTAGCTGTTGTTCTTACAGAGACAGAATATGAGTTGCAAATGTGATTCCCCAGTTCCTTTTATTTTATATACTTCTTTTCCCCACCTTTTCGTTTTATTTTTGTGCTAGTTTCCGTTTTATATAGTCAAATTTATCAAGCTTTTCTTTTCTGACTTTAGGATTTTAAGGCATAGTTGCAAAGGTCTTCGTAACTGCAAGATTTTAAAGGTATTTCTTCTGCTTCTTTCAAGAACTTTTAAGTTTACAATAATAACTTATGCAAGTAGTGATAGTTTTACCTTCTCCTTTCCCAATTTTTATACTCCTACTTTCTGTCTCTTGTCTAATTGCATTGGCTAAAACCTTCAGCACCTTGTGAAATAATAGCAGTGACGACGGACATCTTTTATCTTATTCCTCACTTTATTGGAAATGTTTATAAATTCTGGCATTAAGCATGATGTTGAGCTGAGATCAATTTATCTTATCATGTTAAGGAAATATCCATCTATATCTACCTAAGTCAATATTTTTATCAAGCATGGTTGTCAAATTTGGCCAAATGTATTTTCAGCATCTATGGAGACCATTTTATGATTTTTCTTCAGATCTACCCATATGATCAGATATATTAATATACTTCCAATATCAAAATATCTAGACTAAACCTCAGAGCACATTTCATTTCTTCATGCTTTCTGGCCATCTTCTTTTTCTCACCATCTCCTATTTTTTTCTTTTTGAGACGGAGTCTTGCTTTGTCGCCCAGGCTGGAGTGCAGTGGCACCATCTCGGCTCACTGCAAGCTCCTCCTCCTCCCGGATTAAAGCAATTCTCCCGCCTTAGCCTCCTGAGAAGCTGGGACTAGAGACACTATGTTTACATTAAAAAGTCCATATACGTATATAATTTTTATATATATTATATATATTTTATATATATTATACATATTTTATATATATTTATATATAATATATATATTATATATTTTATATATATAATATATATTTTATATATTTTATATGTATTATATATTATATATATTTTATATATAATATATATATTTTATATATTTTATATATAATATATATATTTTATATATATTTTATATATAATATATATATTTTATATATATTATATATATTTTATATATAAAATATATATATAATTTTTTTTCATTAAAAGGATGCTCATGGCAGGGCACAGTGTCTCACGCCTGTAATCCCAGCACTTTGGGAGGCTGAGATGGGTGGATTACCTGAGGTCAGGAGTTCGAGACCAGCCTGGCCAACATGGTGAAAAATGCTACTGAAAATACAAAAATTAGCCAGGCATGGTGCTGGGTGCCTGTAAACTCAGCTACTCAGGAGGCTGAGGCAAGAGAATCACTTGAACCCAGGAGACAGAGGTTGCAGTGAGCCAAGATGGTGCCATTGCACTCCAGCCTGGGCAACAAGAGTGAAACTCCATCTCAAAAAATAAAAAAAGAGATGCTCATATAATTATTTTCATGTTGTTAATGATATGGGGAGGGTAGTAAACAGTAGAGAACTTTTGCTTTCTCTTACAAATGGAAATAAACTTTTTCCTTCCTATAAAGTAAAACAGTTTAATTTTTTAAATGCAGACAGTATAAACAGTATTGACTCTGTAACCCCACCATGAATAAAGAAGTTATTGCTACTTATAAAACTTTTGTTCTAGGTTTCCAAGTTTTTTTTTCTACCCTCATCTCTACACAAAGTTTTGTTCTAAGTATATACAGTCATCTGTTGGTATCAGTGGGGCTTTGGGTCCAGGACCTTCTCAGACATCAAAATACACAGATGCTTATGTTCCTGATATAAAATTATATAAAATGGCTTAGTATTTGCGTGTAACCTATGCACATCCTCTCGTATACTTTAAATCATCTCTAGATTACTTATAAGAACTGATGCAATGTAGAGTTGTGTAAATCATTGTTATATTTCATTGTTTTTTGTTTGTTTGTTTGAGACGGAGTCTCACTTTGCTGCCCAGGCTGGAGTGCAATGGCACTATCTCTGCTCACCGCAACCTCTGCCTCCCGAGTTCAAGTGATTCTCCTGCCTCAGTCTCCCAAGTAGCTGGGATTACAGGCATGTACCACGATGCCCGGCTAATTTTTATATTTTTAGTAGAGATGGGGTTTAACCACGTTGGCAGGCTAGTCTCAAACTCCTGACCTCAGGTGATCCACCCGCAGTGGCCTCCCAAGCTGCTGGGATTACATCATGAGCCATTGTGCCTGGCCAATATACGTCATTGTTTAGGGAATAATAACAAGAAAGAAACATCTGTGATGGGCATGGTGGCTCATGCCTGTAATCCCAGTGTGTCCAGAATTGGTGGGTTCTTGGTCTCACTGACTTCAAGAATGAAGCTGTGGACCCTTACCATACATAAAGATGGTATGTCCAGAGTTTGTTCCTTCAGATGTTCAGATGTGTCCGGAGTTTCTTCCTTCTGGTGGGTTCGTGGTCTCACTGACTTCAGGAGTGAAGCTGCAGACCTTTGCGGTGAGTGTTACAGCTCTTAAAGGCAGTGCATCTGGAGTTGTTTTTTCCTTCCCGTGGGTTCATGGTCTCGCCGGCCTCAGAAGTGAAGCTGCAGACCTTCGCGGTGAGTATCACAGTTCATAAAGGTGGCCCATAGGGAGTTGTTGGTTCCTCCCGTCCGGAGTTGTTCGTCCCTCCCAGTGGGTTCGTGGTCTCGCTGGCTTCAAGAGTGAAGCTGCAGACCTTCACCGTAAGTGTTACAGCTCATAAAGGCGGCGTGGACCCAAAGAGTTAGCAGCAGCAAGATTTATTGCGAAAGGCCAAAGAACAAACCTTCCACAGCGTGGGAGAAGACCTGAGAGGGTTGCTGCTGCTGGTTAGGGTGGCCTGCTTTTATTCCCTTATTTGGCCCCACCCACATCCTGCTGATTGGTCCATTTTACAGAGAGCTGATTGGTCCATTTTACAGAGAGCTTATTTGTCCGTTTTGACAGAGTGCTGATTGGTGTGTTTACAATCCTTTAGCTAGACAGAAAAGTTCTCCAAGTCCCCACCGATTAGCTAGGCACAGAGTGCTGACTGGTGCATTTACAAACCTTTAGCTAGACAGAAAAGTTCTCCAAGTCCCCACCCGATTAGCTAGGCACAGAGCGCTCATTGGTGCATTTACAATCCTTTAGCTAGACAGAAAAGTTCTCCAAGTCCCCACCCGATTAGCTAGGCACGCAGTGCTGATTGGTGCATTTACAAACCTTTAGCTAGACACAGAGTGCTGATTGGTGCGTTTACAAACCTTTAGCTAGACAGAAAAGTTCTCCAAGTCCCCACCCAATTAGCTAGACACAGAGCACTCATTGGTGCATTTACAAACCTTTAGCTAGACAGAAAAGTTCTCCAAGTCCCCACCGGACCCAGAAGCCCAGCCAGCTTCACCTCAGACACCAGCACTTTGGGAGGCCGATGCAGGTGGATCACCTGAGGTCGGGGGGTTCAAGACCAGCCTGACCAACATGGAGAAACCCCGTCTCTACTAGAAATATGAAATTGGCCAGGCGTGGTGGCACATGCCTGTAATCCCAGCTACTCAGGAGGCTGAGGCAGGAGAATCACTTGAACCTGGGAGGCAGAGGTTGCAGTGAGCCGAGATCATGCCATTGTACACCAGCAGCCTGGGCAACAAGAGCAAAACTCCATCTCAAAACAAAAACAAAAACAAAAACAAAAATTCCATCTGTACAATATGTACAGACGGTTTTTTGTTTTGAATATTTTCTATCTGTGCTTTGTTGAATCCATGGATGCAGAACCCATAGATACGGAGGGCTGACTCTACTAACAAATTATAAGCACATTCACATGTATTAAAAAAAATACAATCATAGCACATCTTCTGTTTTGTAGCCTGTTTTTCCACTTATATCACGGCCCTCTTTTTCTTTCTTTTTTTTTTTTTTTTTGAGAGGGCCATGGTGGTTTGCTGTACCTATCAACTCATCAGCTAGGTTTAAGCCCTACATGCATTAGGTATTTGTCCTAATTCTCTCCCTCCCCTTGTTCTCCAGTCCCCGACAGGCCCCTGTGTCTGATGTTCCCCTCCCTGTGTCCATGTGTTCTCATTGTTCGACTTCCACTTATGAGTGAGAACATGCGGTGTTTGGTTCTCTGTTTCTGTGTTAGTTTGCTGAGAATGATGGCTTCCAGCTTCATCCATGTCCCTGCAAAGGACATGAACTCATTCTTTCTAATGGCTGCATGGAATTCCATGGTGTATATGTGCCATATTTTCTTTATCCAGTCTATCATTGGTGGGCAATGATACATATATATACCTATGTAACAAACCTGCATGTTCTGCACATATATTCCAGAACTTAAAGTAAAATAAAAATTTTTTAAAAATTAGCCAAGCATAGCAGCCCAGGCCTGTCTCTTTTTTTTTTTTTTTTTTTTTTTTTTTGAGACAAAGTCTCTCTCTTGTCCCCCAGACTGGAGTGCAATGGCACGACCTCAGCTCACAGCAACCTCTGCCTCTCAGGTTCAGGTGATTCTCCTGCCTCAGCCTCTCGAGTAGCTGGGATTACAGGCATCTGCCACCACACCTGGCTAATTTTTGTATTTTTAGTAGAGACGGGGTTTCACCCTTTTGGCCAGGCTGGTCTCGAACTCCTGACCTCAGGTGATCCGCCCTCCTCAGCCTCCCAAAGTGCTGGGATTACAGGTGTAAGCCACCGTGCCCGGCCAGCACTGTCTCTTAAAAAAAAAAAAAAAGAAATAAACTGCAAATATTGGATGTAATCTTAAATAAATGAGGATTTATACCTATGGATAATTTCTGTTACCCCAGAAAAAACATTTATTTTACATTTTAGCCATGAAGTACTTATGTCTTTCTGGAAAAGCAGTGATTTGTTAGAACTGATTTCCTTACCAAGTCTTCCAACAGAATAGGTGAGATTATAACAGTGATCATAATATTACTGTTTTTAAGTCAAGTTCTTTGAAGTATTATTTATATTCAGTAAAACTACCATTTTTAGTATATAAATTTATGAGTTTTGACGAATACATACAGTCATGTAACAGTAATCAAGATATAGAACACTTACACCACCCAAAAAATTCCCTCATGGTCCTTTGGTGGCAATCCCACCCCTACTCCAGCCTCTGGTAACCACTGATCTACTTTCTATCTCTATACTTTTGGCTCTCCCAAAATTCTATTTAAATACACTCATGCAGGCCGGGCATGGTGGCTCATGCCTGTAATCCCAGCACTTTGGGAGGCCGAGCCGAGTGGATCATTTGAGGTCAGGAGTTTGACACCAACCTGGCCAACATGATGAAACCCCATCTCTACTAAAAATACAAAAGTTAGCCAGTCATGGTGTACACACCTGTAATCCCAGCTACTCGGGAGGCTGAGGCAGGAGAATTGCTTGAAACCAGGAGGTGGATGTTGCAGGAGCTGAGATCACACCACTGCACTCCAGCCTGGGTGACAGAGTGAGACTCCATCTAAAAAATAATAATAATAAATACACTCATGCAGATTTATTTCATTCATTATGCAGGCTTATTTCATTCAGCATAATGCTTTTGAGTTTGATCCAAGTAGTGGTGTATACCAATAGCCTGCCCATTCCTTTTTATCACTGAGTAGTATTCCACCACATGGAAGAACCACAATTTGTTCCTCCATTGAAGGACATGTAGATTGTGTTTCCATCTTGGGTGATTATAAATAAAGCTGGTGTAAACATTCATGTACACATATTTATGTGACTATAAATTTTTGTTTTTGTCTTTGTTTTTGTTTTGAGCTGGAGTCTCACTCTGTCGCCCAGGTTGGCGTGCAGTGGCACCATCTCTGCTCACCTCAACCTTCACCTCCCAGGTTCAAGAGATTTTCCTGCCCCAGCCTCTCAAGTAGCTGGGACTACAGGCATGTGCCACCACGCCTGGCTAATTTTTAAATTTTTATTTATTATTTATTTATTTATTTATTGAGATGGAGTCTCGCTCTGACGCCAGGCTGGAGTGCAGTGGTGCGATCTCAGCTCACTGCAACCTCACCTCCCAGGTTCAAGTGATCCTCCTGCCTGAGTCTGTCAAGTGGCCAGGACTACAGGCACACACCACCATACCTGGTTAATTTTTGAATTTTTAGTAGAGATGGGGTTTCACCATATTGGCCAGGCTGGTCTCAAACTCCTGACCTCGTGATCTGCCCACCATGGCCTCCCAAAGTGGTGGGATTACAGGCGTGAGCCACCATGCCTGGTATAATTTTTGTATTTTTAGTAAAGACGGGGTTTCCCCATGTTGGTCAGGCTGGTCTTGGACTCCTGACCTCATGTGATCTGCCCGCCTCAGCCTCTGAAAGTGCTAGTGTTACAGGCATTAGCCACCATGCTCGGCCAAGATCTGATGGTTTTATAAAGGGCAGTCCCTTGCACAGATTCTTTTACCTGCTGCTATGTGGGACACGCCTTTGTCCCTCCTTTGCCTTCTGCCATGATTGTGAGTCCTCCCCAGCCATGTGGAACTGTGAGTCCATTAAACCTCTTTTTCTTTGTAAATTGTCCAGTCTTGGGTATGTCTTTATTAGCAGCCTGAGAATGGACTAATACAGAGTTGATGCAGTTTTGAGTCCAAAATCTACCAAGGAGGCCGGGAGCCTGAAAGGTCAGGCAAGGTTTCTGTGTTGTAGTCTTGAGGCAGAACTGCTTCTTATTTGGGGAACCTTAGCTTTTGCTCTCAAGGTCTTCCAATGACTGGATGAGGCCCACCCATCATTAGGTAAGATCATCAGCTTTACTCAAAATCTACTGATCGTAAATGTTAATCACATCTTTAAAATATCTTCATAGCAACATCTATACTAATGCTTGACCAAAAAACTGGGTACTATAACCTAGTGAAATTGACATATAAAATTAACCATCACATATGGGCCAGGCACAGTGGGCTCACACTTGT
Source organism: Pan troglodytes (assembly GCF_028858775.2). Taxonomy (NCBI): domain Eukaryota; kingdom Metazoa; phylum Chordata; class Mammalia; order Primates; family Hominidae; genus Pan; species Pan troglodytes. The sequence goes on along the minus strand of NC_072409.2, from coordinate 100,534,074 downwards.
AATCCCAGCATTTTGGGAGACTGAGAGGGGAGGATGGCTTGAGGTCAGGAGTTCAAGACCAGCCTAGGCAACATAGTAAGACTCCATAGATACAAAAAAAAAAAAAAATTTAATTAGCTGGACATGGTGGGACTCATCTGTAGTCCCAGTTATTTGGGAGACTGAGGTTGGAGGATCTCTCAAGCCTGGGAGGTTGAGGCTGCCCTGAGTCATGCTCACACCACCACATTCTAGCCTGGGTGATAGCACAACCCCGTCTCACAAAAATAAAAATTAAATTAGATCAAATTAACCGTCACTTATGGTAAGTATGTTTAACTGCCAAATTGTTTTCCAAAGCAGCTGTCCCCTTTTCATTCTCACCTCCAACGTATGAGTGTTCATGTGAGTGATTACTTATAAACATTATTGTAGCCAAAACTCTTATAGTATACATTCAATTTGCTATAGCATTGGGATATTTAAAAAAAGTCAATCTTGCTGTACAAAAGGGAAAATAATTTTCTCTCTATCCTTTGTAGTTCTTGGTTGGGACAGAGTGACAGACATCTGTAGCCAAAGACAGATTAACAAACAGGTTTATTAACATGTGTACATAGGAGATATCTGTTGAAATTGGTAAATCTCAAAGAGATGGCTTTAAATTTAGTCTTAAATACCATCGTGTGCTGAAACGAAGAAAGAATGATATTGGGAAGGCTGGTTATGTGGAGATGCTCAGGAAAAACAAGGGTAAGGTTTGTTATGCAGATTTCAGCCAGTGCCTTCTCCATTTATACACATCTTAGTGACTTTGTCATCCATCTCTTCCTGGTACAGAGAAGGAGGCAGTCTTACAAATGGAGATTCCCTTTATAGATAGAAATTTCTCTTACAAAACGGTAACTTCTAGTACTTTGTTTTCAGAATTTCTCCTGTGTCTGCAGTTTCTCAAAATAATCAGCTCAAAATAATCCTTATGCCAAAAAACCATTATTTTGGAGCAGCATATTCTGGTCCTCAGCACTGCCATCAGGAATTTGTTTGTAAACAAACATCCAGTATGAGTGTTTCGACTTTTAAGTGTTGACCTTAGGAGGAAGTACATTTATTGTAATGTAGCTTAAAAAGGGTAAGTAAGCTGTTTAATGTTACATCACTAATAAACTGGCTTACTAGCTAATATGTCTCATCCTTCAAAGACTGGCAAGTATTTTAAAATCTAACCTACCTTACGCATGCCCTCAGCAGAAACCAATATCTTAATTAGAAACAACAAATCAAAAAACCTAAATGGTGTTAAAGAGCACCCGCTTCCCAGACATTTGTTCTTAATTTCCTCCCCAGTAGGAGACGTTAGCTCTTATTAAATTTGCTTTTATTTTTTTAAGAGATGGAAGTCACAGCTCAAGAAGAGAGAGAAAATTTGCCTTCCTCAATCCTTTTGTATGTTTGCTTTTAATGAAAAGTGAGGGGTTTATGTAAATCGGCTGTGACTCCTCAGGTACAAGTAGAGGCTAAGAACAGCTACTCCTGTTCTTCAGTAGAAAGATGCTTAGCTCCATCTACACTCAGCTGGTCATCTCGTTACCATGGTAACACCATCCCTCCTTCTCACTCTCGGGAGCTTTGCCTGCCTCTGCTGATGGAAGGGCATTGCCACATTTGCATCAGAAATTAAATAATACTTTCCAGGACAGATCGTACACAAGGGCTGGGGTCACAGGGATCACCAGTATGGCCTTGATAGAGGTGAGCAGAATTAGTCCAATGGTTACAGTATTTCTCTTTAGCATCATTTCCCAAAAAAGAATGGAAAATTGATGACTCAGAACTTAGTAAGCTTGTTGATTAGCAGGGTACCAAGTGGGAGTATTCTCTCCAAAGTAACAACAAAGAGCGGGAGCTTTCAGCAGCAAGCCTGCCAGGTTTTCAGGACTGTTTCCCGCTGTGCCCCTCAGTGCATGGCCCCACACTGCCTCAGAAACCTTCTTACATTGTAGGCAGCTGCTTGTTCGGGATCTGTCTCTCTCTCTCTCTCTGGAGCCCACCTCTATCTTCTGCCTTCATTCTCATCTGTTGGCCTGCATTTCTTCTTAGGCTTGTTTTACAGTGACTGCTTGCCCAGTGATCAGTTCGTCCTGCTGGTGGACTTTGCCCCAGGATCCTTCCCCTACCCCGACCCTATCACCGGAGGTGGTTGCTGCGGTGTCTGGGAAACGAGTCCTGCCAATTCCTCTTCCTGGCACTCGTTCTCCTGGTTTCTCCCTTCTTCTTGTCCTCTTCCTCATTCCCTACTCCCACACTTCCTTTTTCTTTCTCTCTCCTGTTTTTCCTTTGCTTCTCCTCTTCTCAACCTAAAATTTAGCACCCTCCGAAACACAGCCACACATATTTCACCCTACTGGTGACACTGTAAATCAAAAATACAATTCTAATGCCCCCCAAAACCATCTGAATGGACTTCCTCCTTGGCCAGGGCACATGTTCTCAAGATCTCATGAGGGCTGTGTCACAGGCCATGGTCACTCATATTCGGCTCAGAATAAATCCCTTAAATAATTATTGTTGACTCTTTCTGTTGACAGTAATTTGGTGCCTCAGAGAAGACTCAGGACCCTGAAGGAGTTAGCCAAACTTGGAGCTAAGGTACTAGCAGGGAACCACTGAAGCCTCCCTGACTTCAAGCTTCTCCAACCAGTGGAGCTGACAAGTCCTCCTGAGCCCTGGACCTCCCTTTGGTCGACGGTCCTTAATTTGTTCTGAGCCAATTTTTTCCTCCGAGGAAGTTATTGTTTAGGATTTTTTTTTTTTGAGACAGAGTCTCACTCTGTCGCCCAGGCTGGAGTGCAGTGGCACAATCTCAGCTCACTGCAAGCTCTGCCTCCTCCCGAGTTCATGCCATTCTCCTACCTCAGCCTCCTGAGTAGCTGGGGCTACAGGCACGCACCACCACACCCAGCTAATTTTTGTATTTTTAGTACAGATGGGGTTTCACCTTCTTGGCCAGGACGGTCTCTATCTCTTGACCTCAAGATCCGCCTGCCTCGGCCTCTCAAAGTGCTGGGATTACAGGCATGAGCCACCACACCCGGCCTGTTTAGGATCTTACTTCTAGTTCGGAGGTACATTCTAACGGGGCTTCTCCATTACTTTTTCTTCCAAAAGTAATCTTGATTTGGCTTGCCCGTGCATATTTGCCTTGGGAACTGAAATGTTGTTTTCATAGGTAAATAAGAGACTGAGTTTCCTCAGCTCTGAAGAGAAGGCCATTTTGTTCCTCCCAGCCAAAAAGAACCCCTGGGTGACAGGGGGCCACATGGGAATGTCTGTGGGGTTGACCCCCGTGACATGCAGCAGTCTTCAGGGAACCCCCAACAAAATTAGTTTAAAAAGGGCTTGTCCAGTAAGTGCATATAGGACCTGGTCACTCCGTGCTTTGAGCCCTCCCAGAGGTGCTTAGACCTCTGGAGAGAGAAACTGAGACATGTAAGAGGGCGTCAAGAACTCTGTGGTGACACGGTGGAGTCCAACCCACAACCAGCACATTTAACCCACCTCACTGAACTCTAGACCACAGCTCAGCTCCTCCTTTTCAAGAAAAAAAAAGTGGGAAACAAATAATCTAAGAATGAGGAAAAAACAAGAAGAATGACAGCTTTCAGGCGCTCTGTTGGTTTTATGGTGCCACTCCTTGCAAGTGTTTGTATAAAATGAACATATTACGGTCTTTCTGCACATTTACGTCAAGGGAAAAGAGCCCAAAGTTCGAAATGTAATTATAGGGTTTCTAAGTTCTCTTTTTCTCTATTTTCTTTTCTGCCTTCTTTAAATCCACTGTTTTTTTTCTTTTTAAAAAAATTTAAAAATAATTTATTTTGATATAGGGTCTCACAATGTCACCCAGGCTGGTCTTAAACTCCGAGGCTCAAGCAGTCCTCCCACCTCAGCTTCCCAAAGTGCTGGGATTACAGGCATGAGCCACTATGCCTGGCCTGCTGTTTTCTACTGAGATAAAAACCACTGTTTGGAGCCAACCATTTTTTGTTTGTTTCTTTGTGTGTTTGCTTTTTGCAAGCCTGTGAATTTGTATTAATAACTCATGGCTAGAGTTCTGAAGTAAAAGCTATAGAATCGTGTGTGTGTGTGTGTGTGTGTGTGTATTTAAAAGGCCTTTTTGTTTTGTTTTGTTTTGTTTTTCATTTTTTCTCCTATGACCATGTTCTTACTGAGAAAGTTTTTTTTAGAAAAATAGTGTCTAACATCCTGGGATTCCTTAAAGTAAACAGAGAAGTTACCAAACTCCTTTTAAGGAAGAAACCTCTTTTTCCCTGTGGAACCCCAAGAATGTAAACAAATGTGTTTTCTCTCAGATCTTAAACTGCTTGCTTCTATATTGTGTTATCTGATTTTTTTCCAGCTAAAATAGTTATTACAACAGAGGCTACTGTTTGATGTTTAAAATAAGGGAGAATGTAGTTTAGACACTTAGAGAAATGTCTTTGTAAAAAAAAAAGTTGCACTGTAAAAGCATCATCTAGCCTCATAATTCTCTTTTTGGAGATCCAGTGCTCAGAGCTTAAAAGAAGACTTAGGGCCAGGCACAGTAGCTCACGCCTGTAATCCCAGCACATTGGAAGGCCAAGGTGGGCAGATCACCAGAGGTTAGGAGATTGGGACCAACGGGGCCAACATGGTGAAACCACGTCTCTAATAAAAATACAAAAACTAGCTGGGCATGGTGACGCACACCTGTAGTCCCAACTACTCGGGAGGCTGAGGCAGGAGAATCACTTGAACCCAGGAGGTGGAGGTGGCAGTGAGCCAAGATCATGCCACTACATCCAGCCTGGCAACAGAGCAAGACTCCATCTCAAAAATAAAAAAGAGAAGACTTAAATTAGAACTACTGAAAAATGGTGGATAGGAGACAGGACTAACATGCAGCTCCTGCTTAGACAGACAGAACAGTGTCTGGAGACTCACATTGTGAACTTTTGCTTCAAGAACCACTGCAGGAACATACCAGGAAAACCAAAAGAATTCAAAGACCCTTTGAAAGAAGTGGCTTGCTGTTGCAAACACCACAAGACAGCCAAAAAACTGTGAGTTCCCAAAGTGTGAGAGGAGGAAAAGAAAGCCTCCAAACACACATCTTCACTGGGGAAACTGAAAATCCAGGTCACAGGAGAAGGATTTAACCTTACCTACAGCTGAAACAGATTTAGGGAGCTGAGTGAAATATAAAAGCAGAAGAAGCAGTGGGAAGAGCCCTGTAGGCACTCCCAGTCTCCAGCTCAAGCCCAGTGAAGCCATTCCTGGCTTTATCTCACAGAGGTCTTTGGGGAAGTGAAGACAGCCAGTGGAACTGGGGAGGAGCCACAGAGAGAAGAAAGCTCCTAGCTGAACTTTGTAATAATTTTGACTGAGCACTAATTTTTCTGAACAGAATCAGGTGGGGCAAATGGGGAAGTGCCGATACAAGCGCAGAAGCCACAGCCTACAGTGCAGGCAGGTGGGAAGGGGTGAAGCCTGAGAGCCCTGTTTGCTTTCTCAATAGGGAGGCTTGTACCCTGGGGCAAGATCTCACCCCTGCATGCGGGCTGCTTGGATATAAACTCAGTGCGGTTGGTGGGAGCATGGTGGGAGTGAGACTGGCCCTGCTGGCTGCATGGGAGCTAGGTAAGGCCTGTCACTGCTGGCTTTCCCCCACTTACCTGGCAACCTGTATGATGCAGCAGAGGTGGCCATAATCCCCTGGGAACATAACTCCATTGCTCTGAGAAACAATCCCCTATCCCCAACAGTGGCCATAGCAAGCCCCACCCATGGGGAGTCTGATCTCAGACTCACCCAACCCTGCCCCCACCTGATGGTTTTTGTCTACCCACCCTGGTAGCCGAAGACAAAAGACATAAACTCTTGGGAGCTCAATGGCCCCACCCATCACTTGAGAAACCTGAGAACTTATCCTGGCCAATATAGAACTAGCCTATATCTCCCTTCTACTATCACAGCTGGTGCTCTCTTAAAAGTGCCACCTCCTGGTTGGAGGCCATCAACTCAAGCCATCACAGTAACACATAACAGAACAACCCAGCTCTAAAGGAGAAAACAACAGCTAATTCCACTGCCTGCAACACCCTAGCTAACCAGAGGTCCTGAGTCTGTCCACGTGACAACTTCACTGCTAGTATAATCACCATTCAAGAAAACCAGCACACTAAACAAAACTACAACCAAGGACTCGCAGAGTCCACTTCACTCCCCTTTCTTTCTTTTTTTTTTTTTTTTGAGACAGAGTCTCACTCTGTCACCCAGACTGGAGCACAGTGATGCAATCTCGGCTTGCTGCAACCTCCGCCTCCCAGGTTCAAGTGGTTCTCCTGCCTCAGCCTCCTGAGTAGCTGGGATTACAGGCACGTGCCACAACGCCCGGCTAATTTTTTTATTTTTAGTAGAGATGGGGTTTCACCATGTTGGTCAGGCTGGTCTTGAACTCCTGACCTTGTGATCTGCCCACCTCAGCCTCCCAAAGTGCTGGGATTACAGGCTTGAGCCACCATGCCTGGCCATCCACTCCCCTTTCATCTCCACTGGAGCAGGTGCTGGTAGCCATGGCTCAGGGAACTAGAGATGGATCACATTACAGGACTCTTTGCAGACCTTCCCCAGCACCAGCCTGGAGCCTGGAGCTGAGTGGCTAGACCCAGAAGAGCAATAACAATCACTGCAGTCTGGCTCGCAGGACCCCATCCCTAGGGAAAGAGGGAGTGCACCACATCAAGAGATCAAGAGCGACAAGAGCGAAACTCTGTTTCAAAAAAAAAAAAAAAAAAGAACAGAGCCTCCAAGAAATTTGGGATTATGTTAAATGACCAAACACATGAATAACTGGTGTTGCTGGGAAAGAAGAGAAATCTAAAAGTTTGGAAAACTTATTTGAGGGAATAATTGAGGAAAATTGCCTGGTCTCACTAGAGATCTAGACATCCAAATACAAGAAGCTCAAAGAACATCCGAGAAATTCAGTACAAAAAGATCATCACCTAGGCACATAGTCATCAGGTTATCTAAAGTCAAGAGGAAGGAAAGACTCTTAAGAGCTGTGAGACAAAAGCATCAGATAACCTATAAAGGAAAACCTATCAGATTAACAGCAGATTTCTCAGCAGAAACCCTGCAAGCCAGAAGAGATTGTGGTCCTATCTTTGGCTTCCTCAAACAAAACACTTACCAGGCAAGAATTTTGTATCCAGCAAAACTAAGCTGCATAAATGAAGGAGATATAATTTTTTTCAGACAAACAAATGCTGACAGAATTTGCCACTACCAAGCCAGCACTACAAGAAATGCTAAAAGACGTTCTAAATCTTGAAACAAAACCTTGAAATACACCAAAATAAACCTCCTTAAAGCATAAATCTCACAGGACCTATAAAACAATAACACAATAAAAAAAAAACAACAAGGTATTTAGGCAACAATTAGCATGATGAATAGAACAGTATCTTACATCTCAATACAAATGTTGTATATAAATGGCCTAAATGCTTCACTTAAAAGATACCAGGCCAGGCATGGCGGCTCACGCCTGTAGTCCCAGCACGTTGGGAGACCAAGGTGGGCAGATCACATGGTCAAGAGATTGAGACCATCTTGGCCAACATGGTGAAACCCCGTCTCTACTAAAAATACAAAAATTAGCTGGGCGTGGTGGTGTGTGCCTGTAGTCCCAGCTACTCGGGAGGCTGAGGCAGGAGAATTGCTTGAACTCAGGAGATGGAGGTTGCAGTGAGCTGAGATTGCACCACTGCACTCCAGAGGCCAAGCATAGTGGCTCCTGCCTACAATCCCAGCACTTTGGGAGGCCAAGATGGGCAGATCACCTGAGGTCAGGAGTTTGAGACCAACCTGGTCAACATGGCGAAAGCCTGTCTCTACTAAAATTACAAAAATTAGCCAGGTGTGGTGGTGGGTGCCTGTAATCCTAGCTACTTGGGAGGCTAAGGCAGGGAGTATTGCTTGAACCTGGGAGGTGGAGGTTGCAGTGAGCCAAGATCATGCCACTGCTAATGACACCTTTGAGGGATCTCTAAGCTGATCTCAAAGGTGCTATCACCCAAACCTAAACCTGATGCCAGAGCAGGCTGACCTCTGCCTCCATCAGTGCCACAAGCTGCAACCAGGTCCTGAAGGCCCAGTTCTTCACATCCCCAAAGTCTCTCAACAAATCAACTCCTCCAGCTTCAGGCTCAGCCCAGGCCAGAGATCTGGGCAGGAGCACACACCATACTCATCTCTGGTCTGTGTCCCTCTCTCTTCTCTGCCCCCAAAACTCCTCTCTTCTTTAATTACAAGGTAAAGTCGTCTTGTATTCACTTTTCCTTTTCCCTAAATATTTGCAACAGCAGAAGCATTCATGGAAATCACTTACACTTAAATAAAAATAATCCATATAACCTTAAATACCAAATTCCAGACCTCTCCTATAATATTCATGGGAATGCCCAATTGTAAAAAGGGCTAGAATTGCCAATTACTGTACTAACTCTGGTGGAAGGGGTATATCTGTGAAAAGAAAATGAGATCTCAGGACCCCAAACTCACTATGCCAGAGGAAAAAGTTAAGCTTGAGAACTGAGTCAATGCGAAAATTGCCTTCCTTTCATTCCCAAACACATAGCTGTAATTTCACATGCTTATTTTGTCCTATGTAAAATGTAGATTTACTGAGCCAAGAGGACTGCATAACTGACTCCTCCCCTTTCTCTTCACATGTAAAATGTAGATTCACAGAGTGCTAATCAGAGTTTCACAAGAATATAACCACTTGCCTCATTGCCTACCCCTCCTTTTTTTTTTTTCACTTTCTTCATCCTCCTGTTTGCTCTTTCCTATTTAAATACTGAAGTTTCCAAAACTCTCTTTGAAAAAAGCACAGGACACAGATCCTACTGTGACTTGTGTTTGTTGCCCCCCAGCCCCAGGCACATCCTCAACCTTGGCAAAATAAACCTCTGAATTGATTGAGATCTGCCTCGGTCACTTTTTGGTTTACGTGTCTATGAGACCCTGAAAGTGTTTTTGAGCAATTTGAAAGTTCACACTGTCTTCTCTTGCTAAGAACCGATTATAACAGAGCAAGGGTAGAAAGCATTAAAAGGTTCTCAGTTGGTTCACCTTTTTTTCCTTGAATTTTGGTCTGTCACTTCACTGATCTTGTTATTTTCCAGCTGGATTCTTTCCATCTTAAGAAATCTCTTTTCTTGGCTGGAGAGAAACACACACTAGAAGGTTCACAGTAGCTCTCTCATGGAGGAGGAATTTGGAATTGTTATTTCTTCTTTATATGTTCCTGTAATTTCCAAAGTTTTTATGATGAGACACATGAAGTGCTGAAAATAGAAAAATGCTGTTTTTAAAAAGAAGAAAATCTGTTTTCATTTTACATTTATCTTTATTAAAACCCAATTCAAATAATTGGACATTTCTATTTTTTCCTTCCTGGATGAAAAAATTAATGTCTAAGCAGCTTGCATTCATTAATACCACTAACATGATGATTATTCTCTACCCTCCTTAACACTGAAGAATTTCCCTCCACATTTTGCATCCTAGTTAAGTTAGATTTTTAAAGAAAGTATGAACATAACTTCAGCAATCTAAATCATAGAATTAAAAATAAAAATTCTGGCTCACGCCTGTAATCCCAGCACTTTGGGAGGACAAGGTGGGTGGATCACAAGGTCAGGAGATTGAGATCATCCTGGCCAACATGGTGAAACACCGTCTCTACTAAAAATACAAAAATTAGCTGGGCGTGGTGGCATGTGCCTGTAGTCCTAGCTACTCAGGAGGCTGAGACAGGAGAATTGCTTGAACCCATGTTATGTATAAAGTTTCAGTGCCACAAAAGAAATAGCACTCGAATATAAAATTTTCTTTTTAATTCTCAGCAAGGCTAGGTACTTCTATAGAAGGGTGCGCCCTTACAGATGAAGCAATGGTGAGCACGCACTTGGACAAGGGAGAGGAAGGATTTTTTTTTTTTTTTTTTTTTTTTGAGACTGAGTCTTGCTCTGTCGCCTAGGCTGGAGTGCAGTGGCGCGATCTCGGCTCACTGCAAGCTCCGCCTCCCGGGTTCATGCCATTCTCCTGCCTCAGCCTCCCGAGTAGCTGGGACTACAAGCGCCCGCCACCACACCCAGTTAATTTTTTTGTATTTTTAGTAGAGACAGAGTTTCACCGTGTTAGCCAGGATGGTCTCGATCTCCTGACCTCATGATCCACCCACCTCGGCCTCCCAAAGTGCTGGGATTAAGGGCACGAGCCACCTCTCCCGGCCAGGGGAAGGGGTTCTTATGCCTGACCCACGTGGCCCCTGCTGCTGTGTTGTTCCCCTATTGGCTAGAGTTAGACCACACAGGCTAAACTAATTCCAACTGGCTAATTAAAAGAGAGTGACAGGGTGAGTGGTTTGGTGGGAATTTTGGTTATGACAGAGTAGGTAATAGGAATGAGTCAGGGTGGAGCAGGTGATTGAAATGAGTCAGGGTGGAGCAGGTAATCAAAAAAGGTTGCTTTATGAGGAAGTTTAAAAGTAGAAGGCAAAGAATTGAACATACTGACAATTGATTCTTTGAAAAGAAATTTAGAACTCATATCTAACACCCAGGAGGCAGAGGGTGCAGTGAGCCAAGATTGCACCACTGCACTCCAGCCCGGGCAACAGAGCAAGATTCCCGTCAACATGCATCTGTATGAAGAGACCACCAAACAGACTTTGTGTGAGCAATAAAGCTTTTTAATCACCTGGGTGCAGGTGGGCTGAGTCCAAAAAGAGAGTCAGCAAAGGGTGGTGGGATTATCATTAGTTCTTATACGTTTGGGATAGGCGGTGGAGTTAGGAGCAATTTTTTATGGGCAGGGGGTGGATCTCACAAAGTACATTCTCAAGGGCAGGGAGAATATTACAAAGTACCTTCTTAAGGGCCGGGGAATATCACAAAGTACATTATTGCAAGGGTGGGGAGGGTGTATTGTCATAAGGTCAGTTGATCAGCTAGGGTGGGGCAGGAACATCACAATGGTGGAATGTCATCTTTTATGGTTCTTCAGTTGCTTCAGGCCATCTAGATGTATATGTGCAGGTCACAGGGGATATGATGGCTTAGCTTGGGCTGAGGCCTGACAACTCCGTCTCAAAAACAAAATAAAAAAAAAATAAATAAATAATAAAAATAAAAATTCTAACACCAGAAGAAACAGCAACTAAAATAAGAAAATCAATCGGAAAAATAGCTGTCAGATCATAACCTGGAGAAGCTGAGCATATGACAACATGAAACAGAATGGGCTTATTGTAAGACTGCCCAGGCAAATTTTATTACAATAGAGTTTTTGAAATCAAGAGAGAGAAAATAAATGTGTTGAAAGCCAGCTGTCTATACTGCACAGTATACTTAACATCTTGTGGGTATGAAATAACACTTGAGTTTATTTGGAATCATTTTAGAAATACTGTCTAATCTCTCTTTCCCTCAGTTTCCTCCTCTGTAAAGTGGGATAGTAACACCAGTAGAGGTGTTATCAGAATTAAAAGAGCTGTTCATTCATTTATTCAACTAGTAGTGACTTAATTTTGATGTGAATAGTTGAGGAATTGATTAACCAGTTTAAAGATTTCCCCACCCTTTTGTCTCTCACTTTTTCCCCCTCCTGTCTGGCTTTTGATAACTTCAATCCCTTTCATTTCCCCACCTCAGTGTGCAGATAGGGGTATAAAAGGAAAATCAGTCCATTTTGTTTTCTATTTCAGCAGCTTCTGGTTAGAAAGTGCTATTGAACAAATAAGGGCTTTAATTGACCAGTCTTCAGTTTCATTATCCATGCTCTCCTGGTCTTTTCAACTCTGGGATTCTTTTTTGTTTTTGTTTTTTAAGACGGAGTCTCACTCTGTCGCCCAGGCTGGAGCGCAGTGGCGCAATCTCACTTCGCTGCAACCTCCGCCTCCCAGGTTCAAGTGATTCTCCTGCCTCAGCCTCCCAAGTAGCTGGGATTACAGGCATGTGCCACCACACCAGGCTAATTTTTTGTATTTTTAGTAGAGACAGGGTTTCACCATGTTGGCCAGGCTGGTCTCAAACTCCTGACCTCAGGTGATCTCCCTGCCACGGCCTCCCAAAGTGCTGGGATTACAAGCATGAGCCACTGCGCCCAGCCAACCCTGGGATCCTTTTTACCCAGAATACTGAACCAGAATATTTGTTGGTTAAAAAAAAAAAAAAAAAAAAAAAAAAAACCAAGGTCTTGCCAAAGAGGCAGCAGCTCAACTGACTAGAGCCCAGAGCTGGGGGTGATCTCGCTGTCCCGTCTGCCTGTTCCAGGAGCTGAATTAAAAGCCTCAGAGCTACCTTTGGCTCTTCAGGCCAGAGATCACCTCAGCCTCCAGTCCAAGCCTAAACCTGTTAATAAAGATTGATCCCCTACAATGTACCTATATCCCATCTACTCTTCCACTAATCTTACCCATTTACCCTTTTCATATGAAATTGCCATTTCTGTCAACCAAAAAATGGTTGAATATCTGTAATTTCATATGGTCCATATCTGTCATTATGGTATGCCCATTTTACAGATGAGGAAACTGAGGCTCCTAAAAAAGCCCTCGATCTTTTCACTATTGCCTCCTGAGCCACTTGAAGGAAACAGTCCAGCCTGGGAAACACCATTTATAAAGGGAGGCCCCATTCTCACCATGTTAACCTCTTAACCACTGGCCCTCAGTCCTGCTCCTTCTTGCTCCCTCCAGCACCTTGTTGGCTTCATGACTTAGTCAAAAGTTGGAAATGAACATTCTGAATTAACCATTTTTAATCTGTATAAAGATCCACTTCAGGGGTGGATCACATAATCCTAGCATTTTGGGAGGCCAAGGCAGAAGGATTGCTTGAGGCTAAGAGTTTAAAAAAATTAGCTGGCCACAGTGGTACATACCTAGATTCCTAGCTACTTGGGAGGCTCAGGTGGGAGGATTGCTTGAGCCCAGGCTACAGTGAGCTATGATCCTGCCACTGCCTGGGTGACAGACCAAGACCCTGAATCTAAAAAAAAAAAAAGAACCACTTCAAAGCCTTCTTATTTTCCTCTTAAAATGTTTTCATTGGTACCACAACAATTAATAGTAAAATAATTTTGATCAAAGTTTATTAATGCCATATTTCCCCCACCTAGAATAAAAGTAATTGGATGGTTATACTTCATGTGTCCATGTATCTAAATTTGTTTAATTCGCAAATGTGTGTATTCTCTCTCTCTGTTTTTTGGAGAGCATTCTGATGGCATCCTGCTCAATGAACAAAATATGATTATTCTATTACTTGTTAAGAAAATTGTAAGACTAGAAATCCAAGTCAAAGCCCACTGGTCTTTTCTCTGAACTTGTGTAACACTTATTGTGTTGAATGAATAAATCTATTCATTTATTTATGCAACAAACATTTATTAAGCACTGTGATGATCAGTTTATGTGTCTTCTTGGCTAGTCTATGGTGCCCAGTTGTTTGGTCAAAGGCTTGTCTACATGTTGCCGTCAAGGTATTTTTGACCAAGGTATAACAATTACTATCAGTTGACTTTAAGTTAAGCAGATTATTTCAATAAAGCTTCATCCGATCAGTTGAAGGCTTCAAGGGCAAAGACTGAGGTTCCCTGAAGAAGAAGCAATTCTGTCTCAACAAAAAAGTCCTACCTGACCTTCCAGGCTGCTGGGTTCCCTGAGATTTTTCAACTCAAGGCTGCAATATTAGCTCATACCAGAATTTCCAGCCTGCAAGTTTCAGACTTGCCATCCCCCACAATGATATGAACCAATTCCTTGAAATTAATCCTAATAGTTCTGTTTCTCTGTAGAACCATAAATAATATAAGCACCCCCTATGTGGTATGCACTATGCTCATCAATGAGGACCCAGACTGGCCAGGTGCAGTGGATCACATCTGTAATTTCAGCACTTAGGGAGGCTGAGGTGGGAGGATCGCCTGAGCCCAGGAGTTCAAGACCAGCCTGGGAAATATAGTGGCACCCCATCTCCACAAAAAATTAATTAAAAAAAAAATTAGCCAGGTGTGATGGTGCATGCCTGTGGTTCCAGCTACTCAGGAGGAGGCTGAGGTGGGAGGATCCCTTAAGCCAAGGAGACCAAGGCTGCAGTGAGCTATGATCGAACCACGGCACTCCAGCCTTGGCTACAGAGTAAGACCCTGCCTCAAAAATATATATAAGTAAGTAAATAAATATGGACCCAGATAAACCTATTCAGGAGATGACCTCCCTTCAATGCAGAAGAAACATGTTAAGAGAGAAATCAGGATACCTCAAGTTAAGGGCTATGAGAGTGAGAAAAAAGTACTTGAGGAAATAAGCAAGGAGGTGGCTAATTCTGCCTGGGGGACCAGAGAAGTTATACCTAAAGAGGTGATATTTTATTTGGAACTCAGGGTGAGTAGGCATTCCCAGTGTTGATTAGGGGTAGAAGCCATTATAGGAACCAAGCCCGGAGCTTTTGTAATTCAAGAACATGTCCTAAGACCTAAATATTGCAGGAGCACATGATAAAACGCTGTAAGACCAGGATGAAAAAGATCAGGACGAAGTTGTGAAGATTATATTGAAACTGAGATGCCAACAGCTGAAAACTTCTTAGCTAATGTTGGTAGGGAAGTCTAGAATTAAGTGCTAGCTGGGACGTAGAAAGAAAAGGCAAAATAAACGTCATTTCAACATGGGAGAAAACTCTTCATTTTGTAGATAAAAGAGACTATGTCAAGAGAATGTAGCTCTTCATTCAAAAAACATTTAGTGAGTATCCTGGGCCGTGAAATGTTTTAGAGACTGGAAATATAACCATGTATGAGATATAGTCCTTAGGTTCAAGGACCATGTTGTCTAGGGGCCAGGCAGAAAGTTAATACATGCACCCCACCCACCCAAACCTGGAAAAACAGATTGCATTCACAACATCATCCATCTCCTTGTAAAGTTTCCTGGTTATTTTTAGGAACCTCAGTAGTATCTATTATTCTCTCCATGTCCGGTTCCTGTCAAAGCTGTCTGCTATTGAGGTCTCTGATACCAGGGAAATCTGCCTGTGGCCAACCCCACTGCTCCCACCCACCTCCACAGGGCACCCACCTTCAATCCAGTGTCCCAGGTGGTGGGTTGACAGACGTATACTATATTTAAAAAATCATCAAGCTGTTGTATTAGTTCCCTATGGTAGCTGTGAAATATTGCAGCATTTTAGAATTAAAATGATGAGGCCGGGAGTGGTGGCTGAAGCCTGTAATCCCAGCACTTTGGGAGCCCGAGGCGGGTAGATCACCTGAGGTCAGAAGTTCGAGACCAGCCTGGTCAATATGATGAAACCCTGTCTCTACTAAAAATACAAAAAATTAGCTCGGCGTGGTGGCAGGCACCTGTAATCCCAGCTACTCAGGAGGCTGAGGCAGAAGAATTGCTTGAACCCAGGAGGCGGAGGTTGCAGTGAGCCAAGATCACACCATTGCACTCCAGCCTAGGCAACAAGAGCAAAACTCCAACTCAAAAAAAAAAAAAAAAGAATTAAAATGATGAATAATAAGTATTGGCAAGGATATGAGAAATGAGAACACTATCGGTAGGTGACTCCTACGATCATTCTGGGGGCATAATATGGCAGTACTTAATGAAATTTAACAAATGTGTTCCCCATGTTCCAACAACTTCCTCCTGGTAAAATATACATGAGACATTCTCACACAGGTGTGCATGAGGCTATGTGTACAAGGATGTTCACTGCAATGTTTATGTGGTAAAGGGAAGTTCAAAATCCTAGGCCTGAGGCAGAAACACCTTCATGCAGCAGTTCTTAGGTTGGTGCAAAAGTAGTTGCAGTTTTAACAATGATGAACTGGTGAAAATTGCAATTACTTTTGCACCAACCTAAAATAAATGCAACTTGCTTTGATATATAAAAATATAGACTTTTTAAAGCTTAGTGCTGAGCTTTTAAAAAGATAGAAAAGAATGAGGTCCCTGGCAAAATACTAATTATGTGAATTTAAAAACATACACACAAAAATACTATGTATTTTATAAGAACACATTCAAGTTCAAGGTAGATATTAACACGTGAGAATTAGTGTCTATTGGAAGGAGGAGGAAATGGGAGTGCAGAACTAATCAACCAAAGGAGGTATTTCAAAAATGAAGTTTAAAAAAAAAAAAAAAAGGCCCAATTAAGGCGTCTCATGGCTGTAAATCCCAGCGCTTTGGGAGACCAAGGTGGGTGAATTCCCTAAGCCCAGGAGTTTGAGACTATCCTGGGCAACATGGTGAGACCCCTTTCTCTATTATTTAAAAAAAGAAAAAGAATAAATAAATAAATGTCTTTTCATTAGCACATGTAACATTCTCCTGAGACCATATCTTAGGCTACAAAACAAGCCTATTGCATTCTTTGTGATCTAAGATAAGGTGTCATTTCTTTAAAATAATTGGTTAAATCTGTAAGATGTTCTTTGTAAGCCTCATGGTAACTACAACACAAAAACCTATAATAGATTCACTAAAAATAGGAAGCAGCAAAGTATACAAATAAAGTTTGTATTATATTGTAAAGTTGCAAACAGCAGAAACTGACTCTGGTTGATTTAAACATAAGAGGAAAAAAATTAAAGGCTATTGGGTAGTTCATCAAATCACCTGCAGAGGCTATGCAGTCAAATCACTATCACAAACCACACCCCAGAATTGGTAGCATAAGGACACCACAGTTGTGGTCTCTGAAGACTGGACAATTTGCACTGCCTCAAGAAAAGAAATGCTCACTTTAGGAGGCTGAGGCAGGCGGATGATTTGAGCCCAGGAGTTCAAGACCAGCCTGGCCAACATGGCATAGCTTTGTCTCTACTAAAAATACAAAAAATTAGCCAGGCCTGGTGGTGCACACCTGTAATCCCAGCTAATTGGGAGGCTGAGGCATGAGAATCACTTGAACCCAGGGGGCAGAGGTTTCAGTGAGCCAAGATCACGCCACTGCACTCCAGCCTGGGTGACAAAGTGAGACTCTGTCTCAAAAAAAGAAGAAGAAAGGAAGAGAAGGGATGAGAAGGGAAAAGGAAAGGGAAGGGGAAGGGGAAGAGGAAGGAGAGAAATGCTGCTATCATGTTCTTCACTGTCAGAGAGAAGCCAGCTCTCCCCGATTCTTTGCATTACCAAGTATGAATTCCATGCCTGGGGCAGGTATATCAGAATGGCCAAGCCTAGGTCATAAGCAAGGCCCTAGTTGCAAAGGAGGCTGGCAATGCTGTTCTTTTTAACTTCCATAGTGAGATACGGTTTTTACCTCCCCTAAGACGCATGAAGTGGGGAAATCATGGAGCATCAGAAGAAAGTTTTATGCTGAGCAGTCAAAAGGATAATAAAAGTCCACTAATGAAAGTGTGGCCAAGAGTGGTAACTTCTGCATTGAGATAGAACAGTCCATTGACTTTTCTAACTAGAAGGCCAACGATAACATTTCTCAGAAGAGTTTCATGAAAAGCTGGGGGTGGGGGTGGGGGTGTGGGGGGAGCAGGAAGTAGATAGTAGTGATATGGTTTGGATCTGTGTCCTGTGTCCCCACTGAAATGTCTTGCTCAATTGCAATCCCCAATGTTGAAGGTGGGGCCTGGTGACAGGTGACGGGATCGTGGGGGCAGTTTCTCATGAATGGCTTAGCATCGCCCTCTCGGTGCTGTTCTCATGATAGTGAGTCAGTGAGTTATCCTACCATCTGGTTGTTTAAAAGTGTGTGGCGTTGGCTGGGCGTGGTGGCTTATGCCTGTAATCTCAGCACTTTGGGAAGCCGAGGTGGGTGGATCACGAGGTCATGAGATCGAGACCATCCTGGCGAACACGGTAAAACCCCATCTCTACTAAAAAAATACAAAAAAATTAGCCAGGCTTGGTGGCGGGCACCTGTAGTCCCAGCTACTTGGGAGGCTGAGGCAGGAGAATGGCGTGAACCCGGGAGGCGGAGCTTGCAGTGAGCCGAGATCGTATGTGGCACCTCCCTCCTCTCTTTCTTCCTGCTGCTCTGGCCATGTGAAGTTCCTCACTCCCCCTTTGCCTTTCTCCATGACTGTAAGTTTCCTGAGGCCTCCCCAGCCATGCTGCCTGTACAGCCTGCAGAACTGTGAGTCAATTAAACCTCTTTTCTTTATAAATTACCCAGTCTCAGATGTTTCTTTATAGCAGTGTGAGAATGGACTAATACAAACGGTAAGTTGGAGAATGAATGGAACGTGAAGACCGAGCTAGTAATGAGTATAGACTACTAAGGAGTTTAACTGTGAATGGAAGGTTAAAGGGGTTCATATGTAGAGGAAAATGTAGAATGAAGGAGAGGCTTTGTTTTTAGCCTGTGAAGAAGGAGCTATCAGAGAAATGTTGCCATGGCTAGAAAGAAAGGGAATGATTTTTAAAAGCAACAACCTAATTAGAGCCCAGGTAGAAGGATTAGCCTTAGAATGGCTCCTTTAAGAGAGGAGCAAAGCAGCTAGAATGCTTGTGGCTGGGAATGTTTTCAAGCTGGGAAGTGGTGGGAAATGAGTGTGCGTGGATGGCCTCTATTTTATCTAGGAAATATATAGCAAGATCATCAACTGAGGGAGGCAGAGTTGGGGGTGAGCTAGAGGCCCTGAGAAATAGTGAAATTTTCTGCTAAATAGGAGGGGAGCTGACCATGTACTGACCCTTTCAATAAAGGAATTATTGAAAGATGAGTACAGTTAAAACGGAAGATTATAAATTTGAAGTGGTTGCAATTTGCTTAATGGTTGTTTTTCCTTTAGCAGTACTCTGCCGCCAATGTGGAAGCAAGAAAGGCCAATACTGGTTTGACCCCATGGATGTGCAGGGCAGATAGATACAGAACTATAAGAAACAAGCAAGAGAGAGTGGTTGAAGTGCTAGTCCATCTGGCTATGGATTATGTAAGGAAGGAAATATGGCCAGGAGGTGTTAGATAGAGGGATCAAGGTATTTCAAATTTCCTCCGAAATTGAGAGTTAGGAATTGTAGGAAAAAAACGACGATAACTGGAAGCATGGGAATTTGTAGTCAGAGTGTGAATCTTTAGAGTTTTAGGTTTTAGAAGTGAAGCTATTTAGGTCCAAGATGTGATGATTCAAAAGCAATAACCAGTCAGGCGCAGTGGCTCATGCCTATAATCCCAACACTTTGGGAGGCTGAGGTGGGCGGATCACGATGTCAGGAGTTTGAGACCAGCCTGGCCAACATGGTGAAACCCCGTCACTACTAAAAATACAAAAATATTAGCCAGGCAATGGCACATGCCTGTAGTCCCAGCTACTTGGGAGGCTAAGGCAGGAGAATTGTCTGAACCTGGCAGGTGGAGGTTGCAGTGAGCCGAGATTGTGCCACTGCACTCCAGCCTGGGTGACAGAGCGAGACGCTGTCTCCAAAAAAAAAAAAAAAAGAGAAAAGTGCTTGAGGCCCGGAGTTCAAGACCAGCCTGGGTAACAAAGCAAGACGCTGTCTCTACAAAAAAATTAAAAAATTAAGTGGGTATAGTGGCATGCGCTTGTAATCCTAGGTACTCAGCAGGCTGAGGTGAGAGGATCGCTTGGGCCTGCAAGTTCTAGGCTGCAGTGAACTATGATCAAGCCATTCACTATAATCTAGCTTGAGTGACAGAATGAGAAATTGTCTCTAAAAAAGGAAAAAAGAAAAAGCAATAACCTTTGATATTAGGTCCAGAGGACAGAAAAAAAAAATTAGAAAAACCACCTGCAGAGAGATAAACCAACTGTCCCTCTGCTTGGAAGCCTGCAATTAAGAAGTGTTGCAGTCAGCACGATGAGTCCTGGAGATCTTGCCTCCCATCTGGTAGCCATGGGTGGTACACATGGCCAAAAACAAGGATTCCCTAAGAAGTTGGTGATAAAGGAAAAATGACTGCCCCAGATAGCTAGATTATATTGTAAGCAAAGAAATAATTGTATCAGAGATAGGCAAAGTTATGGTAAAGAGATGGATGGTAAGATTCCCAGGCCAGTAAAGTGTAACCATAACTTGAGGTATCTTTAGGGTTATCACCCCAATAGAATGTGTCTATCAGGTTGCAACTGGGTTTGTAAATGAAGCATGAAAGAGAGTTAAAGACACAGACATTGACTGTGTGCCTCTAGCATGAGTCAGGGCAGTGAGTCCCTGGCGCATGGACACAGATAGCCTGACACAGCCGGATTCCTATTATTTATCATACCCAGATGATATTAGCCATTAAAGTCATCAGTTGATTCTGCTTGTGTTCATTCTATGCTCACCAAGTAAACTCTTCCTATCAGATTCTGGCTTCCCACATAGGTTTCACAGATAGGACAAGATACATTAATCAGCAACGCAACACCTCTGGGTGACCTAACAATTGAATTTCAGAACCTAAAAAGCTAAGCATTATCTCCTGGAAAGTGGAGCTCACAAAATACAGCCACCATCTGAAGTTGGATTGGGGTGACAAGCAGTTGTTTCCCAGGCATTGCCTCTCTGACCCACTGCCCTCCTACAGATCCACCACTGACTTCTGCATGTAATCAACAGTGGCAACAACACTCATGTGATCTTTCTATCTAATCCAAGAGTACAGACCAATAGTCAAACTAATAAAGTGGGATATTATGGTCATTTGTCATGTGGTGTCATGTCATGTGGTTGCCATATAAGAATAAAAATATTATACAATGGCAGGTATATAATAAAAATTATGCTAGGGCACAATTTGGAAGGCCAAAGAGGGTGGATCACTTGAGCTCAGGAGTTCAAGACCAGCCAGGCCAACATAGTGAAACCCCATCTCTATAAAAGTACAAAAATTAGCCGGGCGTAGTGGTGCACGCCTGTAGTCCCAGCTACTCAGGAGGCTGAGCCTGGAGAATTGCTTGAATCTGGGAGGTGGAGGTTGCAGTGAGCTGAGATCATGCCACTGCACTCCAGCCTGGGTGACAGAGTGAGACTTCATCTCAAAAAAAAAATTATGCTAGGGCAAAAAAATGGGAAGAAAACATCCTCTGGTCATAAAATGATAAGGAAATGAACAAGTTCATTGCCAACCCAGTATGACAAGGTTGATGATTTAGTAACAAGGCTAGAGCCAAGTAGGCATGCAATTGAGACCCACTTCCAAGACCTTTGCTGTGCAATTAAGTCTTTCCAGAGCTGTTAATAATTACTCATACACTGGAACTATGTAAGCATTATATTGAATAGCCTGCTTCTGGTATGTAATAAAGCAAATTTATTTGCTTCTTTTAAATGTACTCATTGGGGCTTGTTCTTCCTCTTCCCTCTGGGTAAGCATTATAGCAGGCCCTATGGTTTTTCTAATTATCCATAGTTAACGCAAGGTCTTCCAGTTAATTTTTAACATATCGGCCACATGTAATAGTTCAAACTTAGAACTTCATGTGAAGCTGGGTTCTCTCCTCCTATCCTCCCAGCTCTGACTTATTGCCAGATGTTACCAGCTTCTCTCTACCACTTAGGGCTTTTATTATTCCACCTCCGTCTTGCTAGCTGTGTTTCTAATGTTTTCAGGAAAATTACTAGGGAGTGGGAAAATTATTACTTGCACTACTGTGGGTAAGTAGTTGGCACTCTTTGGAAGTGCCAGATAATTAAAGCTGTATCTTTCTCTAATGGGTGCATTTGAGAGTGTTTTGGAGACCCCTGATCAGTCAAGGTCCTAGCAGAAACTACATTTGCCCTAGATGCTTCAAACACAGAGACTCTAATGAAGGCACTGCTTATAGAAGTGTGCACAGAGTTGATGGCATATAGAAGGGACGGTGTCACATACAGATTCATAGCAGTGAGAAGCCATTACCACCCACATATAAAAGGGCAAGGGAAGGAAACAGTAATACCAGGGCCCAGTGAGGGCTGAGAGGGGAAGGAGTTGCCTGTAGTCCTGGATGGATGCAAACACTGCTAAAGACACAATGCTAATGCAGGGAGGGAATGCCTAGACTTCCCTCCATTTGCTCTGAGTTTCTGCCAGTGCCTCACACTGGCCAAACCCAACTGGTACCCAGCTAGCAAGGGAGCTCGAGTAATAATGTTGTCAGGAGAAAGCCTCCTGAGAAGAAAAATGGATCTGGGAGACAAACAGAATAACCCCGGCACACCGCCCTCACTGGGGATCTCTCATCTCTACTTCCCCTGATAGAAGCAAGTGCATCTCCATTATGCTTACTGTTTCTTCACTTTCTGGGAATTAATCCTGTAATTTTTTTTTGTTTTGTTTTGGTTTGGTTTGGTTTGGTTTTTGTTTTGGAACAGGGACTCACTCTGTCACCCAGGCTAAAGTGCAGTGGTGCAATCACAACTTACTGCAGCCTCAACCTCCTGGGCTCAAGCGATCCTCCTACCTCAGCCTCCCAAGGAGCTGGGACTACAGGTGCAAGCCACACTGCCCAGCTAATGTTTGTATTTTTTGTAGAGACAGGGTTTCACTATGTTGCCCAGGCTGGTTTCCAACTCCTGGGCTCAATCCACCTGCCTCAGCCTCCCAAATTGCTGGGATTACATGCATGAGCCATCATGCATGGGTAATCCTGTAATGTTGACAATTTACCTCTGTAGAGGTCCACAGAAAATATTCACACATCCTTTACATATAACATTTGCTATTTAATGTATTTAGCACCATGTTAGATATAATATTAACTATTCACTGAGCTACTTGGAGACAGGCATTGTGGTAGGAGTCCTGCATGCTTTTTTTTTCAAACCTCACAATGGCACACCAAGGCAGTTATAATTATTGTTAATTAAAGAGAATAATTGGCTGGGCGCGGTGGCTCATGCCTGTAATCCAAGCACTTTGGGAGGCTGAGGCAGGTGGATCATGAGGTCAGGAGTTCAAGACCAGCCTGGCCACCATGGTGAAACTCCGTCTCTACTAAAAATACAAAAATTAGCCAGGTGCGGTGGCAGGCACCTGTAATCCCAGCTACCTGGGACGCTGAGGCAGGAGAATCACTTGACCCCAGGAGGCAGAGGTTACAGTGAGCCGAGATCACCCCACTGCACTCCAGTCTGGGCGACAGAGCAAGACTCCATCTCAAAAAAATAATAATAAAAAAATAAAGAGAATAATTAAGGAAGAGAGGAGGTAGAGAATCCAACCCAGAGTAGTTAAAGTGACTTATTCCGGCCACAAAACTGCCTTTCGGTACTAATTTGCCTCTGGGAACAGAGAAAATAATACCTCTTGACATATCGTTTGTTTTTCTTTTTATCAACCTACCTTTTCCTTGAAGCTGATATCAGTATATTTAGCTTGGACACTGGAAACAACTGAGCCTGTCTCTGAGCTCTGAGATTTCCGCTGGGAATTGCTTTGCATCAGGCTAGCCAAAGAAACCAAATCCTATGTGTTCTCCTTAATTGCTGGTTCATACTTTTAGCTCTTTGGTTGTTTTATTTGGAGCCCTTTAATGAACAACTGGTAGGGCTGGGTGTGATGGCTCACACCTGTAATCCCAGCACTTTGGGAAGCCAAGGTGGGAGGATCGCTTGAGGCCAGTTAGAGACCAATCTGGACAACACAGTGACATCCTATCCCTGCAAATACAAAATAATTAGTCAGGCACCTTGGCATGCACCTGTAGTCCCAGCCACTTGGGAGGCTGAGGCAAAAGTTCCATGCTGCAGTGAGCTGTGTTTGTGCCACTGCACTCCAGCCTAGGCAACAGAGCTGGACTCTGTCTCTTTAAAAAAGAAAAAAAAAAGACTTAATTTAAATACTCCCAAAGTGTATGAGCAACATATGGTATAACTATTTTGTTCTGGAAAATTCTGAAATGGTAGCTCTTACCAAGAGACTGGTTTCTATTACAAGCTATCTTCTTTTTGGATAAGATCTTTAGTGAAGCTAAATCCGGGTCCATGTGTTCCATCCTTCAGGAGCCCTTTAGAGCCAACCCAGGACTGAACATAGCCTATGTTTCCACTTAGAAGTATGTTCTCTTGGGGCTATTCCAGGTGTGGGGGGATACCTGGCAACCCTCTTCTGATACTTTAATTTAACCAAGACATGCTCTGCAAGAGCAAGGCAGTCACCTTGACTGCCAGGTGTTGATAAATAACCCTCTATTGAAAATTCAGGGAGCACATGCCTATTGTGTAGCCACACCTGTTGATCAATTCCCAGGTGCCTATCTTCAAGCCTCTTACTAGTAAGTATTATAGAGTTTTACTCCAAGTATTATTAAACATAAATGGAAGCTTTCTATAATCATTTATCTTTCTGCCTTTCCCTCCCTCTCTTCCTTTCTTACGTCCTTCCTTTCTTTCTTTCCTTCCTTTGTAAAAGCTATAAGGTGCTTTATTTAATAAGCAAATGAAAGGTACTCCTTGTAAGGGCAATATATTTTTCCTAGAAATTGATTTTACTGATACATAATTTACATATATATATTTTGTTTGTTTGTTTGTTTCTTTGAGATGGAGTCTTGCACTGTCGCCTGGGCTGGAGTGCAGTGGCGCCATCTTGGCTCACTGCAACCTTCGCCTCCCAGGTTCACGCAATTCTCCTGCCTCAGCCTCCCGAGTAGCTGGGATTACAGGCGCACGCACACCACCATACCCGGCTAATTTTTCATATTTGTTTTTAGTACAGATGGGGTTTCACTGTGCTGACCTCGTGATCTGCCTGCCTCAGCCTCCCAAAGTGCTGGGATTACAGGCATGAGCCACCATGCCTGGCCTACTTTTTTTTTTTTTTTAAGAGAGACGGGGTCTCAGTCTGTGGCACCCAGGCTGGAGTGCAGTGGTGTGATCATAGCTCACGGCATCCTCAAACTCCTGGCCTCAAGCGATCCTCCTGCCACTGCCTCCCATGTAGTGGGACTACAGGCACAAGCCACCACACCCAACCAACGTTTAGATTTTTTTTGGAGAGACAGGGTCTGGCTCTATTGCCCAGTCTCGTCCTGAACTCCTAGCCTCAAGTGATCCTCCCACCTCGGCCTCCCAAAGTACTGGGATTACAGGCATGAGCCACTGCTCCAGCCAGTTTGATAAGTTTTGACAAATATATACTGTCTCATAATCATGACCAAAATCAAGGTATAGGACATTCCATCATGCCAAAAAGATTTCTCTTGCAAGTTTGCAATCATTCCTTTCTCCCAGCCCTCAGGCCCAGGCAGCCACTGATCTATCACAATGGTTTTGCCTTTTATAGAATTTCATATGAATAAAACTCTTGTTTTGCTTAGGAAGCTTTAATTAATATTATATTAATCAATATTTTTGCATGTATCAGTAGTGCTTTCCATCTTATTAATGACTAGTATTTTATGGAATGGAATTATCACAATTTTTTGTGATTTTTAAAAATATCACAATATGGCCAGGCGCAGTGGCTCACGCCTGTAATCCCAGCACTTTGGGAGGCCAAGGCGGGCAGATCACGAGGTCAGGAGATGGAGACCATCCTGGCTGACATGGTGAAACCCTGTCTGTACTAAAAATACAAAAAAAAAAAAAAATTAGCCAGGCGTGGTGGCAGGCGCCTGTAGTCCCAGCTGGTGGGGAGGCTGAGGCTGGAGAATGGCGTGAACCCAGGAGGCAGAGCTTGCAGTCAGCTGAGATCACACCACTGCACTCCAGCCTGGGTGATGGAGCAAGACTCCGTCTCAAAAAAATACATATATACACACATATGTATGTATATATGTATATATGTGTGTGTGTATATATATGTGTATATATATGTATATGTGTGTGTGTGTATATATATGTATATATCTATCACAATATGGCCTGGGCACAGTCACTCATGCCTGTAATCCTAGCACTTTGAGAGGACAAGGCAGGTAGATCACTTAAGCCCATGAGTTTGAGACCAGCCTGGGCAACATAGCAAGACCCCTGTCTCTACAAAAAACTTTTAAAAAAATTAGCTGGGGCCAGGAGTGGTGGTTCACACCTGTAATCCCCAGCAGTTTGGGAAGCCCAGACAGGTGGATCATCTTGAGGCCAGGAGTTCAAGACCAGTCTGGCCAAAACATGGCAAAACCTACTAAAAATACAAAATTAGCTGGGCATGGTAGCGTGTACCTGTAATCCCAGCTACTGGGAGGCTGAGGCTTGAGAATCACTTGATCCTGGGAGGCAGAGGTTGCAATGAGCAGAGATCGCACCACTGCACTCCAGTCTGGGTGACAGAATGAGACTGTCTCTAAAATTAAAAAAAAAAAATCGGTTGGGGGTAGTGGCGCACACTTGTAGTCCCAGTTCCTTGTGAGGCTGAGGTGAGATCGCTTAAGCCCAGGAGTTTGAGGCTGCAGTGAGCCATGGTAGACACCACTGCACTCCAGCCTGGGTGACAGAGCAAGACCCTGTCTCAAAAAAAAAAAAAATCACAATGTGTTTAGCCATTCAGCAGTTGGTGAACACCTGGATTTTTTCTAGTTTTTGGATGTTGTCAATAAAACTGATATGAACATCTTAGTACAGAGTTTTGAATGGATAAATGTTTTCATGTCTTTTGGGTAAATATCTAGTAGTGAGATTGCTGGTGCATATATTAAATGTATTTTAACTTAAAAAAAAAACCAACTATTATTCAGAGTAGTAGTTGCTTCATACCCTTGCCAAAAATTAGTATCATCACTCATTTAATTTTATCATTCTACTGCTTTGTAATGTTACCTTATTGTGGTTTTATTTGCATTTCCCCAATGAATAATGATGCTGAGTATCTTTTCATATGCTTATTTGCCAGTTTTAAAATATTGTTTGGGGCCGGGTGTGGTGGCTCATGCCTGTAATCCCAGCACTTTGGGAGGGTGAGGCGGGCGGATCATGAGGTCAGGGGTTCGAGACCAACCTGGCCAACATGGTGAAACCCCGTTTCTATTAAAAATACAAAAATTAGCTGGGCGGGCATGGTGGCACACACCTGTAATCCTACCTACTCAGGAGGCTGAGGCAGGAGAATTGCTTGAACCCAAGAGGCAGCGGTTGTAGTGAGCCAAGATTGCACCACTGCACTCCAGCCTGGATGACAGAGCGAGACTCCGTCTTACAAAAAAAAATAAAAATAAAATATTCTTCCATGAAAAGTCTATACTGTTTTGCCCATTTTTAACTACATTATTTATTGAATTATAAAAGATTTTTATATATTCTAGATACAAATCCTTCATAAGATATATAAATTTTTAAATATTTTCGCTGTGTGGTTTGTCGTCAGTGTTCTCAGGGTGTCTTTGGAGGAGCAAAAGTTTTCAATTTTGATGAAGTTCAACTTATGGATTCTTTTTATGGCTAATGTTTTTGTGTCCTGAGAAAACTGCCTAACCCAACATCACAAAGATTTTCTCCTTGACTTTCATCTGGAAATTTTACAGTTTTAGCTCTTATTTTTACATCTATGACACATTTCAAGTTAATTGTTGTAAATGGTATGAGGTAAAGGTCATGTTTTTTATGTATATGAATATATTCTCATGTTGATCCAGCATGCTTTAAGATTATACTGCATTGAAGCTGGGTGCTGTGGCTCACGCCTGTAATCCCAGCACTTTGGGAGGCCGAGGTGGGCGGAACACCTGAGGTTGGGAGTTCGAGACCAGCCTGACCCACATGGAGAAACCCCATCTCTACAAAAAATACAAAATTAGCTGGACTTGGTGGCACATGGCTATAATCCCAGCTACTTGGGAAGGCTGAGGCAGGAGAATCGCTTGAACCTGGGAGGTGGAGGTTGTGGTGAGCCGAGATTGTGCCATTGCACTCCAGCCTGGGCAACAAGAGCAAAACTCCATCTCAAAAAAAAAAAAAAAAAGAAAAAAGAAAAAGATTATACTGCATTGAACCTTTAAAATCAATTGACCATATATAGGTGAGTCTAGTTCTGACCATGGTATTCTGTTCAATTGCTATCATTATATGATTATACTATCTTAATATTGTAGCTATCTCGTAAGCCTTAAAATCATGAAGTATAAATCCTCTGATACTGTCCTTTTTCAATATTATTTTAGCTATTCTAGGTCCTTTGCATTTCTACATACATTTGAGAATCAGCTGGTCATTGTCTACATACAAACTGCTGGGATTTTAATTAGAACTGCAATCAATCTATAAATAATTTGAAGAGTGGGAGCATAATTAACATCTTAAGAATATGGAGTCTGCCAATCTCTGAATATGTATACATCTCCTAAGTAGGTATTTAATTTCTCTCAGCAATGTTTTATAGGTTTCAGTATATAGCTCTTACACTTATTTCATTAAATGCAACACTAAGCGTTCATGGTTTTGGTGATATTTTGATTTTTTATTTTAACTTCCAATTATTTTTTGCTACAATATAGAAATACTGTTTATTATTTATCTTTTGTCCTGCAACCTTGCTAATTTACTTATTATTTTTAGTCATTTTTAAATAGATTCTTTAGGAATTACTATGCAGGCAATCACGTTGTTTGTGACATTTTCTCTTCTGTTTTAATCTGTAAACTTTTATTCCTTTTTCTTGCTGTATTAAACAGGTGAGGACCTCCAACACAATGCTGCCTAAAAGCAATAGAAGTGAACATCCTCACCTTGTTCACAGTCATGAGAGAAAGCATTCAGTCTGTCATCATTAAGTATAAAATTAGCTATAACTTTTTGTGGATGTTCTTTATCAGATTGAGAAAATTCTCTACTGGGTATGGTGGCTCACACCTGGAATCTCAGAATTTTAGGAGGTCCAAGCAGGCGGATGGCTTGAGTCCAGGAGTTCAAGACCAGCATGAGCAACATGGTAAGACCACATCCGTACAAAAAAAAATACGAAAAATTAGCCAGGCATAGTGTCACAAACCTGTAGTCCCAGCTACTCAAGAGGCTGAGATGGGAGCATGGCTTGAGCCCAGGAAGCAGAAGTTGCAGTGAGCGAAGATCACTGCACTCCAGCCTGGATGACAGTGTGAGACCCTGTCTTAAGAATAAATAGGCAGGGCGCAGTGACTCACGCCTGTAATCCCAGCACTTTGGGAGGCTGAGGCCGGCGGATCACGAGGACAGGAGATCGAGACCATCTTGGCTAACACGGCGAAACCCCGTCTCTACTAAAAATACAAAAAAATTAGCCAGGTGTGGTGGCGGGCGCCTGTAGTCCCAGCTACCCTGGAGGCTGAGGCAGAAGAATGGCATGAACCCGGGAGGCGGAGCTTGCAGTGAGCCGAGATCGCGCCACTGCACTCTGGCCTGGGCGAAAGAGCAAGACTCCGTCTAAAAAAAAAAAAAAAAAGAATAAATAAAGAAAAAAGAGAATTCTCTTTTTTTTATAGTTTGCCGAAATTTTTCAAAAATGGATGTTGGATTTTGCGAAATTCTTTTTCTATATCTATGGAGATATAATTTTTTTCCTTTATTCTGTTAATGTGATGAATTATATTGATTGATTTTTGTTTTCTTTTGTTTGAGACAAGCTCTCACTCTGTTACCCAAGCTGGAGTGCAGTGGTACAATAATGGCTCACTGCAGCCTCAACCTCCCAGGTTCAAGTGATCCGCCCACCTCAGCCTCCCAAGTAGCTGAGGCTACAGATACGACTGTACTCAGCTTCAGGTTTTGTAAAATTACAAATTCAATTTATTTAGTAGTTATGGAGTTATACATATTTTCTATTTATTTTTGCATCAGTTTTGGTTAAATAGGTTTTTCTAAGAATTTGTACATTTTCTCTAAGTTGTCAAATGTATTAGCATAAAGTTCATCATAATATTCCCTTATTACCTTTCTTTCTATAGGATTTCTTGTGATGTCCCCTTTTTGACTCCTGATAATTTTAATTTGTCTCTTCTCTGTTTTTTCTTTATCATTTTTCCTCAATTTTATTAACCTTTTCAATGAATTAACTTTTGGCTGTAATAGTTTGATCTCTCTTTTCTGTGATTTATCTTTCTTATTTCCGTTCTTATTGGTTCTTCTATTTACTTTTTGTTTTTTTTTTTTTCTAGCTTCTTAAGGTGTAAACTCAGAGCCTTAATTTGAAGGCTTATTTATTTTCTAATATAATCAATCATTTTAGACTATAAATTTCCCCCTAAGTGCTGCATTAGCTACATCCCACAAATTTTGATATGTTGTGTTTTCATTATCATTCAGTTTTAAATACTTTAAAATTTCTCTTGGAATTTCTTTTCTGACCTGTAGGTTGTTTAGAAGTAGGTCGTTTGCCGGGCGCGGTGGCTCACGCGTGTAATCCCAGCATTTTGGAAGGCCAAGGCAGGCGGATCATGAGGTCAGGAGATCCAAACTATCCTGGCCAACATGGTGAAACCCTGTCTCTACTAAAAATACAAAAATTAGCCGGGCATGGTGGCGCAGGCCTGTAGTCCCAGCTACTCAGGAGGCTGAGGCAGGAGAATCACTTGAACCCAGGAGGTGGAGGTTGCAGTAAGCCAAGATCACGCCACTGCACTCCAGCCTGGATGACAGAATGAGACTGTCTCAAAAAAAAAGAAGTATGTCGTTTAATATCCAAAATATTTGGGCTTTTTTGTTTGTTTGTTTGTTTGTTTACTAGAGACAGGGTCTCACTCTGTTACCCAAGCTGGAGTGTAGTAGCACCATCATGGCTTACTATAACCTTGAACTCCTGAGCTCAAGTGATCCTTCCACCCTAGCCTTCCAAGTAGCTGGGACTACAGGCACATGCCACCATGCGTGGATAATTTTTAAATTTTTTTGTAGAGACAAGGTCTCACAATGTCGCCCAGGCTGGTCTCAAACTCCTTAGCTAGAGCTATCCTCCTGCCTCAGCACTGAGATTACAGGCATGAGCCACCATGTCCAGCTTGGGTTTTATTTTTTTTAAAGATATCTATGGCAACTCATTTCTAGTTTTATTTTTCAGTGGTCAGAGAACATACTCTGCATTACTTCTGTTTTTTGAAATTTGAGACATCTTTTATGGCCCAGTATATAGTTTATCTTGCTGAACATTCCGAGTGACTTGAAAAGAATGTACACTCTGCAGTTCTTGGGTTAGTGTTCTCTAAATGTTAATTAGTCCAAGTTGACCTAACAGTATTGCTCAAATGTTCCATATCCAAGATTATTTGTCTTTCTGTTCTATCAATTATTGAAAGAGTAGTTAAAATCTTCAGCTATAATTTGAACTTAGCTACTTTCCCTTTCAGTCTTCAACATTTTGCTTTTGCTAGGCCTTGCAGATCCTTGCCTTACATACATGCATTTCAGCCTCAGCCAAGAAGCCCACAGGAGCTACCCCACAAACATTTCTGGCTGCTTTCTTCTCCATTCTCCTTCAAGTGCAGAGCCCCCTCAATGGTTCATTGTCCCACAGATTCCAACTCTCTCAGCAGCTTCAGAAGCCCCTTATTCTCTGCTTGGGCTCTTTACTGTGCAGTCCAGGGAGCTCCGGCAGATAAACTTGGAGCTCACCTCACTAGTTTCCCTTCTTTAAAGCATTATAGCCCATATCTGTCATCCTAAGCCTGAAAATAGTTGTTCCATATATTTTGTTTAGATATTTTTAAACTTTATCTTATCTTTTATAAATAGAGACAAGATCTCTCTATGTTGCCCAGGCTGGCCTCAAATTCTTGACCTCAAGCAATCCTCCTGCCTCAGCCTCCCAAAATGCTGGGATTACAGGCATAAGCCACCAAACTCAGCTAGGACTTTGACATACAAAATATTTCAATAACAAAAACAAAACCAACTCAGAAGGAATAATATAAAGAAGAGTAGAAAGCATAACTCGCTACTAGTTTCAGGTTTTTGTAGTTCCAGTGACTAAATCCCTGTCCGTCATGGTTTTGGGTGATGGATCCCCACCAGGTTACTTAAGGGTGTATGTCTACTCCTTGAGCCCTGAAGGCTGGGCAGTGAGCCAAGGCCGTGACGACCAGCTGAAAAGAAAGTGTCCCTAAGAACCTAAACATTCCAGAGCATGTCTGGGAACATACCAAAAAAAAAAAACAGTCTCGTCGCACGCAGTAGGCAAAGGGCAAAAAAAAATAGCTTAAAAGCAGTTCACAGATGGGTGGCAGAGCAGTTCTCTGGAGATGTCCTGCTGCTGCCCAGGAATGCCCTGTCCGTAAGTCCTAATTAAGAATAACTAGACTTCTCTGGGTCATTCTTTGGTCTCTTGACTCCTTCCCAATTTGAAAGGATGTTCTTCTGTACAGTCCTGTGTCTTTCCTGTAACACACAGGCAGCCATAGAGAGCAATCACTGGGTGAGAAATGGAGTTTGGAGTCAGGCAAATCTGAATTCAAGTCCTACTCTCAGCATTTGCTCCTTGGATAACTTGGTACAAATAATGTGCATTTTCCCCAGGGTTTAGTTTTATCATCTTGAAAACAGAAATAATAATAGGACCTAATTCCTAGAATAGTTTAGAAGATTAAATGTACCAGATATATTGCCTGGAACCCGGAAGCACTTGATAAATAATAGTTTCTGCTTTCAATGAATTAGTTTTCATGGAATCAGTCCTTTTCCTTATTTTGCACCCCTACTACCCACCCTACACAAACAAACAAAATGCCCAACTTACATAAGGGTGTTAGTGTATGTAGCAGACCAAGTGAGGAAATGGGCAGGATTTAAATCACAGAAACCTAACACCTTAAAATTGAATATTAGACACATCTACTCCTATAAATGTCTTTCCATTAATTCCAGGAACCTTGAGATCTAGCCCACCACTCTGTTGCTGAGCCCTCTCTACCCATTTCTATGCCATCCCTCTACCTTCACAATTCTGTTAATTTCTTGTGCACATAAGTTTGCCTCACATTCTATCCATAAAGGTCTTTTCAAATACAAAAATTTTTCCCAGAAGGATATTTTTTTCTCAGTTGTTGATATAACTTTCTTTCTTACTCATTTACATTTGGTTTACATTTTGGAATTCTGAATAAGTACGTCATTTGAAAAAAAAAAGGTTTTCATTTCCAAAAATTGGGAGGAGGGTAGTATAAAAACTTCTATAGACCAGAGAAGTATAGAAGACAATATGCCAAATTATACTTTAGAAATTATAGGGGCCAGGCACGGTGGTTCACACCTGTAATCCCAGCACTTTGGGAGGCCGAGACGGGCGGATCATGAGTTCAGGAGATCGAGACCATACTGGCTAACACGGTGAAACCCCATCTCTACTAAAAATACAAAAAAATTAGCCAGGCATGGTGGCGAGTGCCTGTAGTCCCAGCTACTCGGGGGGCTGAGGCAGGAGAATGGCGTGAACCCGTGAGGCAGAGCTTGCAGTTAGCTGAGATCGCACCACTGCACTCCAGCCTGGAAGACAAAGCCAGACTCCATCTCAAAAAAAAAGAAAGAAAGAAAGAAAGGAACTATAGGTAAGTTGCAAGTTTCCTTGGGAATCACACTGGTGTGGCACTCAATTCTGCTTCTTTAAATCTCATATTTTATGTGTAAAAAAAAGCAAAGAAGTAGAGAAGAATGTCAAGGATACTGGCATATTTTTGTGGAGGCTAACAAAATGTGGCAACAGTATGGCATAGATCTGCAGACCAAATTAAAGCTCTCTAAGGCAGAAGTGATCTCTAATTGCCTTAAAGGCTGTAAAACCAGAGGCAAGGCATTTTTAGAGCAATGGAAGAGCCTAGATGTCATCTTATCAATCCCTCACTTTACAGATGAGATACGAAGCCACCAGCTAACTAACAGCACAGCTGAGTTAGAGGGGAGGTTTCCTGACTCCAAGTGCATTCTATTGTCCCTGATTGGCTGGCTTGTAGTCACTATCAAGACAGGTACCATGGGCCCTGTGTGCATGTGATAAGACTCAAGAGGACCTAGAGGGCGCTGTGATAGGGAAAATGTGATCACTGGAGGCTCAGATAATTTTGTTCATGTTACTTTACCTTCCTCTGCTTAAATTAATTTATCTATCAAAAGAGACCTAATCCTGGAAGGAAACTTTTGGTGGTGGGATATATTTATGGCATAGATTGTGGTGATGTTTTAACGGGTGTATACTCATCACCAAACTCATTAAATTGTATACATTAAATATGTACATCTTTTTGTGTGTCACTTATACTTCAATAAAGTGTATTTTTAGGCTGGGCATGGAGGCTCATACCTGTAATCCCAGCACTTGGGGAGGGCAAGGTAGATAGATCACCTGAGGTCTGGAGTTCGAGACCAGCCTGGCCAACATGCTGAAACCCTGTCACTACTAAAAATACAAAAATTAGCCAGGCATGGTGGTGGGCGCCTGTAATCCCAGCTACTCGGTAGACTGAGGCAGGAGAATCGCTTGAACCCAGGGGGCAGAGGTTGCAGTGAGCCAAGATCACGCCACTATACTCCAGCCTGGGAGACAGAGCAAGACACTGTCTCAAGAAAACAAACAAACAAACAAACAAAACAGTGCTTTTTTTTAAAACATGCTAAAATTTGCCCTCAAATGGCTATTTTGGGGAATAAAAACGTAATAATATGTATGAGATCTGAACCACTAACTCTGTCTAGAGCATAGTAGGTGTGAAATAAACGCTAGTACCCTCCCCTGTCTCAGTCACACCAGCATACAAGTTGGATTCAAGGTCAAATAACATGAACTAAAAAAAAATAAGAAGCACCAGTAGTTAGAAGACAATGAAATACATAGATGTTTAGTTGCTATATTTTGTGAGGATTAAGGCAGGCTGCCCCTGTCCTTCATAGTGGTGATGGGTGAATTTAGATGCATGCATGGATAGGTCTGCTTCAAGTTCTGTACCAAGGAACGATGCATGCCAGGCCCAGGTTGGCTTCCAAGCTGAACACTCATCTCCCAAGGGCAGGCTCAGTCTTCTAGTTCCCAGAGCCAATCTTGACCTGGGGCCAGATGTGTTCAGTTGACTCCTATTCCACATTTGGCTGCCAGTCTAATCCCAATCTATTGCTAACCTCTTGGTGGCTGGACTTCTGCTTGCTCTCCTATCTGAGTCCCTGCCCCATTAACCTGCTTTCTACTTTGCCCTGGCTTCTTTGTCACTCTACCACGCATAACCAATAGGAAGCCCACCTACTTGTCACCTTGGCACCTCTAGTAGTTAAAAATTGCAATGGTTGCCCAGCACATAGTGATTTCCTGAGAGGTCTTGCTTGTGTTGACCCATTCTGTCCTTTAGCTATGCCTAAATGAGTCAAGGGAAGGGGCTGCTGACCTATCTGGCTCTTTCCTGAGAATTTTGAGAACCTAATCAGAGACAGGAAATAGTAAGAGCTGAATTGCCTCCAGAAATGCTCAGAAAAGAAGCCCACAATCTCTTCCTGTTTCAGAAGCCCTGGCCTTGTTACCATTCTTCCTGAGACTTGGCTGTTCAAGCCTTCTATTGTAAGCTTCCACAATCAAATTTTTGCTTAAGTGATGGAAGATCCATTTCTGGTGTTTGCTTCCAACATGAACCTTATCCAGTACTTACCTGAGCTCCTCTGTCCTGCTCCTGATTCAGTACCTCTGAGTCAACTCACCCAGGTAGCCCAAATACTAAAGCATAACAACACACACTGATATTTAACATTGACGCCTGTCCCAGGTTCTCCGGAAAATAATTTTTGGAATTTACCCCAGTCCTAGTAATGTCATTGGCTGTATTCATTTATTCATCTATAATCCATCCATGTATCCACCTAGCCATCCATATTGAGCATCTACAATACACTGGGCACTGTCTGTGGTCCTGGGGTTACCAAAAATATAGCAGACAGCATCCCTGCTTTTCAACACCACAAACCAGTAGAGGAGACTGGTGTACCAACAAGTAATCTCAGTACAAAGGGCTAAGAACTATAATGGAGCTACAAATATGGAGCAATGAGAGAACAGAGGTGGGAACAAGCCTCACAAAGAAAGCAAGAAAGTCTTCAACAAGTAGCTAAAGTGAGTATTGGAGAATGAAGAAGAGTTCACGAAGAGAAGAAGAGTAGTATTGCATTTTAAACACACACACACACACACACACACACACACCACAAGAATGACAAATTTGTTAACTATTAAACCCAAGAATGCCATTTCTGGGGTTTATTCTACAGATGTATTTGTATATATAACAAACAACTTATGCATCAAATTAAATATTGAAGTAGTGTTTGTGAGAGTAAGAGACTGAAACCAATCCAAATGTAAATTAATAGAGCACTGGTTATGTAAATATGGTATATCCACTTGATGGAAAACTATACAACTATAAAAAAAATGGGGAAGATCTCTGTTTACCAACATGAAAGATCTTTAAGATACAATGCTAAGTCAAAAAAGAAAGGTTTAGGCCAGGCACAGTGGTTCATACCTGTAATCCCAGCACTTTGGGAGGCTGAGGGAGGCAGATCACAAGGTCAGGAGTTCGAGACAAGCCTGACCAACATGGTGAAACCCCGTCTCCACTAAAAATACAAAAAGTAGCCAGGTGTGGTGGCATGCATCTGTAATCCCAGCTACTCAGGAGGCTGAGGCAGGAGAATCACTTGAACCCAGGAGGCAGAGGTTGCAGTGAGCCGAGATCGAGGCACTGCACTCCAGCCTGGGTGACAGAGCGAGACTGTCTCAAAAAAAAAACAAAAAAAGAAAAAGAAAAAGAAAGGTTTAGAACAATACTACCTGTTGTCTTAAATAGGGTAAAATATAAATATAATTCTTATTCGTTCACTTTTATCTTAAAAGCTATAAGAGTAATATACACCTGGTAAAAGTGGTTCCTATTAGGTATGGGGTGCTGAGAATTAAAAAGACAGTGAAAAAAGTGAAAGTGAAAATTTTCACTCAATGCTAACATTTTTAACTTTTGAACTAAGTGAGAATACCATCAATTAAAGATTGTTTTCAAAGAATACATTGCAAAGAAACACCGAAGTTAGATGCAGGACTCAGAAGACAACACATTTTAAAGACTGTATGATGAGTTAGGAACTTGCTGGCAAAAGAAAGTAAGGGAGAATGTTCTGCTTCACCTCCCTCTCTTGTGGGCAGTAATAATTCTAATAGCTATCTGTTCACAGCAATTACATAATATGAGAATGGGCACCTTTAGAAATACAGATATGAGTGGAGATCTGAAGCTGATGAGAAAGAGATATATTGGCAGGGAAATCTATAATACAGATTTGGAAGCAGAATTTTTATTTCTTCTTATGTGAGTGTATTCATTCCATTTAAACAACACTTTCTGCCTTATTCCTGAAAAGATGTGAAGACTTTTAATTGAAAACACTAGGAAAAGAAAACAAATAAAACTGCTTTCTTACTCTGGAGCTGCCATAACAAAATAATATAGACTGGGTGGCTTATAAACAACAGAAATTTATTTCTCACAGTTCTGAAGTCTGGGAAGTCCATGAGCAAGATGCCTGCAGATTCCATGTCTGGTGAGGGCAGCTTCGTGCTCCACATATGATACCTTCTCTCTGTGTCTTCACCTGGTGGAAGGGACAAGGCAGCTCTCCAGGGGCTCTTTTTTCTTTTCCTTTTCCTTTTTTTTTTTTTTTTTTTTGGAGACAGTGTTTTACTGTGACACCCAGGCTGGATTGCAGTGGCATGATCTGGGGCTCAGGTGATCCTCCTACCTCTGCCCCCAAGTAACTGGGATTACAGGTGTGTGCCACCATGCCTGGATAATTTTTGTATTTTTAGTAGACATAGGGTTTCGCCATGTTGCCCAGGCTGGTCTTGAATTCCTGGCCTGAAGCTATCCTCCACCTTGGCCTTCCAAAGTGCTGGGATTACAGAGCCACTGTGCCTGGCCTTGGGGGCTCTTTCGTAAGGACTCTAATCCCATTCATGACGCATCTACCCTCATGACCTAATCACCTCCCAAAGCCCTCCCATTTCCTAATATCTTCACATTGGTGAGTTTCAACATACAAATTTAAGGAGGAAACAAACATTTAGACCATAGCAACTGCATACCCTAAAGTCATCTTGCAATTTAAAAATCTGAAATTTTGATCTTTAGAAGCCTCCCTTGTAGAGAGTATAAGATACAAGGCTGAAAAGTAATTACCTTCCCCCAAGCAATGGGCTTGTGAATGTTATTAGACAGGATCCGTGTTTTTGTTTGTTTTTTATTTCATAGGTTATTGCGGAAAAGGTGGGGGTTGGTTACATGAGTAAGTTCTTTAGTGGTGATTTGTGAGATTTTGGTGCACCCATCATCTGAGCAGTATACACCGCACCCAATTTGTACTCTTTTGTCCCTCACCTTCTTCCCACTATTTCCCCCTGAGTCCCCAGAGTCCATTGTGTCATTCTTATGCTTTGCATCCTCATAGCTTAGCTCCTGCTTATGAGTGAGAACATATTATGTTTGGTTTTTCATTCCTGAGTTACTTCGTTTAGAATAATAGTCTCCAATCTCATCCAGGTTGCTCACTGCAAAAGCCATTAATTCATTGCTTTTTTTGGCTGAGTTGTATTCCATTGTGTGTGTGTGTGTGTATATATACACATATATATATTACATATGTATGTATATATACAATATATGTATATATATTATATATTATATAGTATATATACATATATACTATATAATATATATAATATATAATTATATATTATATATATAAAATATATATATCATATATTATTATATATAATATATAATAATATATTATATATAATTATATATGATATATATATTATATAATATAATATATAATATAATTAAATTATATAATATAATTATATATTATATATATATTACAGTTTCTTTAGCAACTCACTGATTGATGGGCATTTGGGTTGGTTCCATATTTTTGCAATTGCAGATTGTGCTGCTATAAACATGCATGTGCAAGTATCTTTTCTGTGTAATGACTTCTTTTCCTCTGGGTAGATACCCAGTACTAGAATTGCTG
Source organism: Pan troglodytes (assembly GCF_028858775.2). NCBI lineage: Eukaryota > Metazoa > Chordata > Mammalia > Primates > Hominidae > Pan > Pan troglodytes. The sequence goes on along the minus strand of NC_072409.2, from coordinate 100,495,130 downwards.
GATCAAATGGTAGTTCTACTTTTAGTTCTGTAAGGAATCTCCACACTGTTTTCCATAGTGGTTGTACTAGTTTACATTCCCACCAGCAGTGTAGAAGTGTTCCCTGTTTACAGCACACCAACCTCTATTATTTTTAAATTTTTTGATTATGGCCATTCCTGCAAAAGTAAGGTGGTATCACATTGTTTGATTTACATTTCCCTTATCATTAGTGATGCTGAGCATTTTTTCACTTCTTTGTTGGCCATTTGTAGATCTTCTTTTGAGAATTGTCTATTCATGTTCTTACCCCACTTTTTGATGGGGTTGTTTGTTTTCTTCTTGCTAACTTGTTTGAGTTCATTGAAGATTCTGGATATTAGTCCTTTGTCAGATTTATAGATTGTGAAGATTTTATCCCACTCTTTGGGTTGTCTGTTTACTCTGCTGACTGTTCCTTTTGCCATGCAAAAGCTCTTTAGTTTAAGTAAGTCCCATCTATTTACCTGTGTTTTTGTGGCATTTGCTTTTGGGTCCTTGGTCATGAAATCCTTTTTTAAGCCAATGTGTAAAAGAGTTTTTCCAATGTTATCTTCTAGAATTTTTACAGTTTTAGGTCTTAGATTTAAGTTCCTGATCCATTTTGAGTTGATATTTGTATAAGGTAAGAGATGAGGATCCAGTTTCATTCTCCTACATGTGGCTTGCCAATCATCCCATCACCATTTGTTGAATAGAGTGTCCTATCCCCACTTTATGTTTTTGTTTGTTTTGTCGAAGATCAGTTGGCTGTAAGTAATTGGGTTTATTTCCAGGTTCTCTATTCTGTTCCATTGGTCTATGTGCCTATTTTTATACCAGTACCATGCTGTTTTGGTGACTATGGCCTTATAGAATAGTTTGAAATCAGGTAATGTGATGCCTCCAGATTTGTTCTTTTCGCTTAGTCTTGCTTTGGCTATGTGGCTCTTTTTTTTGATTCTATATGAATTTTAGAACTGTTTTTCTAGTTCTGTGAAGAATGATGGTGGTATTTTGGTGGGAATTGCATTGAATTTGTAGATTGCTTTTGGCAGTAGGGTCATTTTCACAATATTGATTCTACCCATCCCTGAGTCTTGCTCTGTCACCCAGGCTGGAGTGCAGTGGCACGATCTCGGCTCACTGCAACCTCCACCTCCTGGATTCAAGTGATTCTCCTACCTCAGCCTCCCGAGTAGCTGGGATTCCAGGTGCCCGCTACCACGCCCAGCTAATTTTTGTATTTTTAGTAGAGACGGGGTTTCACCATGTTGGCCAGGCTGGTCTCAAACTCCTGACCTCGTGATCCACCCGCCTCGGCCTCCCAAAGTGCTGGGATTACAGGCGTGAGCCACCACACCCAGCCAAGAGTTTTAATCACAAACGGATGCTGGATTTTGTCGAATGCTTTTTCTGTGTCTATTGAGATGATCATGTGATTTTTGTTTTTAATTCTGCTTATGTGATGTAACACATTTATTGACTTGTGTATGTTAAACCATCTCTGCATCCTGGTGTGAAATCCACTTGATCATGGTGGATTAGCTTTTTGATATGTTGTTGGATTTGGTTAGCTAATCCTTTTCTTTTGTTAAGGATTTTTGCATCTATGTTAATAAGGGATATTGGTCTGTAGCTTTCTATTTTGGTGACGTCCTTTCCTGGTTTTGGTATTAGGGTAATAGTGGCTTCATTGGATGATTTAGGAAGAATTCCCTCTTTCTCTATCTTGTGGAATAGTGTCAATAGGATTGATACCAATTCTTCTTTGAATGTCTGACAAAATTCTGCTGTGAATCCGTCTGGTCCTGGACATTTATTTGTCAATAATTGTTTTCTTACTATTTTAATCTTGCTGCTTGTTATTGGTCTGTTCACAGTATCTAATTCTTCCTGATTTAAGCTAGGAGGGTTAAATTTTTCCAGGAATTTATCCATCTCCTCTAGGTTTTCTAGTTTATGTGTGTAAAGGTTTCATAGTATCCTTGAATGATCCTTCAAAGTTCTGTGGTGTCAGCTGTAATATCTCCCATTTCATTTCTAATTGAGCTTATCTGGATTTTCTCTCTTCTTTTTTTGGTTAATCTTGTTAATGGTCTATCAATTTTGCTTATCGTTTCAAAGAACCAGGTTTTTTTTTCATTTATCTTTTGTTTTTTGTTTGTTTGTTTGTTTCAATTTAATTTAGTTCTGCTCTGATCTTGGTTATTTCCTTTCTTCTGCTAGGTTTGGGTTTGGTTTGTTCTTGTTTCTCAAGTTCTTTGAGGTGTGACCTTAGATTGTCTGTGCTCTTTCAGTATTTTTGATGTAGGCATTTAGGGCTATGAACTTTCCTCTTAGCATCACCTTTGCTGTCTCCCAGAGGTTTTGACAGGTTGTGTCATTATTGTCATTCAGTTTGATGAATTTTTTAATTTCCATCTTGATTTTATTTTTGACCTAATGATCATTCAGGAGCAGGTTATTTAATTTCCATGTATTTGGATGGTTTTGAAGGTTCCTTTTGGAGTTGATTTCCAGTTTTATTCCACTGTGGTCTGAGAGAGTGTTTGATATAATTTCCATTTTCTTAAATTTATTGAGGCTTGTCTTGTGGCCTATCATACGGTCTATCTTGGAGAAAGTTTCTTTTGCTGATGAATAGAATGTATATTCTGTGGTTGTTGAGTAGAATGTTCTGTAAATATCTATTAAGTCCATTTGTTCCTGGGTTTGATTTAAATCCATTGTTTCTTTGTGGACTTTCTGTCTTGATGACTTGTCTAGTGCTGTCAGTGGAGAATTGAAGTCCCCCACTATTATCGTGTTGCTCTTAATCTCACTTCTTAGATCTATTAGTAATTGTTTTATAAATTTGGGAGCTCCAATGTTAGATGCATATGTATTTAGAATTGTGACATTTTCCTGTTGGACAAGGCCTTTTAGCATTGTGTAATGTCCCCTTTTGTCTATTTTAACTGCTATTGCTTTAAAGTTTGTTTAGTCTGATATAAGAATAGTCACTCCTGGCTGGGCATAGTGGATCACGTCTGTAGTCCCAACACTTTGGGAGGCTGAGGCGGACGGATCACAAGGTCAGGAGATCGAGACCATCCTGGCTAACATGGTGAAACCCCATCTCTACTAAAAATACAAAAAAAGTTAGCTGAGCGTGGTGGCACATGCCTGTAGTCCCAGCTACTCAGGAGGCTAAGGCAGGAGAATGGTGTGAACCCAGGAGGCAGAGCTTGCAGTGAGCCGAGATCGCACCACTGCATTCCAGCCTGGGCAACAGAGCGAGACTCCATCTCAAAAAAAAAAAAAACAAGAATAGCCACTCCTGCTTGCTTTTGATGTCCACGTGCATGGAATGTCTTTTTCCACCCCTTTATCTAAAGTTTATGTGAGTCCTTATGTGTTAGGTGAGTCTCTTGAAGGCAGCAGATAGCTGGTTGGTGAATTCTTATCCATTCTGTGATTTATATCTTTTTTTTTTTTTTGAGATGGAGTCTCACTCTGTTGCCCAGGCTGGAGTGCAGTGGTGCGATCTCAGCTCACTGCAAGCTCCACCTCCCAGGTTCACACCATTCTCCTGCCTCAGCCTCCCGAGTAGCTGGGACTACAGGTGCCTGCCACCATGCCTGGCTAATTTTTGTACTTTTAGTAGAGACGGGGTTTCACCATGTTAGCCAGGATGGTCTTGATCTCCTGACCTCATGATCCGCCCTCCTTGGCCTCTCAAAGTGCTGGGATTACAGGCGTGAGCCACCGCGCCCAGTCTAATTCTATATCTTTTAAGTGGAGCATTTAGGCCATTTACATTTAATGTTACTATTGAGATGGGAGGTACCATTCCAGTCATCATGATATTTGTTGCCTGTATACCTGTATACCTTGGTATCTTTGGCCAGGCATGGTGATTCACGCCTGTAATAGCAGCACTTTGGGAGGCTAAGGCGGGTGGATCACGAGGTCAAGACATCAAGACCATCTTGGCCAACATGGTGAAACCCTGTCCCTACTAAAATTATGAAAATTAGCTGGGTGTAGTGGTGCACGCTTGAACCCAGGAGGCGGAGCTTGCAGTGAGCTGAGATCGCGCCACTGCACTCCAGCCTGGGCAACAGAGCGAGGCTCCATCTCAATGGCTGGAGCATAGTGGCGCTATCTCAGTTCACTGCAAGTTCCGCCTCCCAGGTTCATGCCATTCTCCTGCCTCAGCCTCCTGAGTAGCTGGGACTACAGGTGCCCGCCACCATGCTTGAGTAGCTGGGATTATAGGCATGCGCCACCATGCCCAGCTAATTTTTGTATTTTTAGTAGAGATGGGGTGTTGCCGTGTTAGCCAGGATGGTCTCGATCTCCTGACCTTGTGATCTGCCCACCACGGCCTCCCAAAGTGCTGGGATTACAGGCATGAGCCACTGCGCCTGGCCTTATTTTTTTTATTTTTTATTTTTTTAATTCTTTTTGAGACAGTCTCTCTCTGTCACCCAGGCTGGAGTGCAGTGGTGCAATCTTGGCTCTGTCACCCAGACTCAAGCGATCCTTCCACCTCAGCTTCCTGAGTAGCTGGGACTACGGGCATGCACCACCACACCAGGCAAATTTTCTGTACTTTTAGTAGAAAAATACTAAATGCCATGCTGCCCGAGCTGGTAAAAATAATTTTTAAAAATCTAGACCAGGCCGGGCGCGGTGGCTCACGCCTGTAATCCCAGCACTTTGAGAGGCCGAGGCGGGCAGATCAAGGTTGGGAGTTCGCGACCAGCCTGACCAACATGGAGAAACCCCATCTCTACTAAAAATACAAAAATTAGCCAGGCATGGTGGCACATGTCTGTAATCCCAGCTACTCGGGGGGCTGAGGCAGGAGAATCGCTTGAACCCGGGAGGCAGAGGTTGTAATGAGCCAAGATCGTGCCATTGCACTCCAGCCTGGGCAACAGGAGTGAGACTCCATCTCAAAAAAAAAAAAAAAAAAAAAAAAAAAAAAACTAGACCAATTCTACACTCAGAGAAAAAGAAACTGAAGCCAGAGAATAATAAAATAAATGATGTATCTATAAGAAAGATTTAGACAGTAGGGGAAACTAACTGGAAATACAACTTGGATAGCCAACATTGAAATGGTGGGATACACACATGACCTCAATCCCAGTGAGGCTCCCAGGTACCTATAGCCTTATTACAAGAAAGAAGCCCTCAGGGCAGTGGCAGAATTACTTTGGAAAACAAACTGAAATAATTTTACATGTAGAATTGCATAAACTGGGAGCTGGATGGATTTTAGAGATATAATAGTTCAGAAATCACAGTACGGATCAGCGATCACAAACACCAGATGCCTGTGAGTTGTGTTTGGCTTGAATACTGCATAACGTTGTTTTTTTTAAGTAATTAATTTATTAATTTATTTATTTTGAGATGCAGTCTCGCTCTGTCACCCAGGCTGGGGTGTGTTGGCATGATCTCGGCTCACGGCAAACTCTACCTCCCAGGTTCAAGCGATTCTCTTGCCTCAGCCTTCCGAGTAGCTGGGATTACAGGTATGCACCACCACACCTGGTTAATTTTTGTATTTTTAGTAGAGATGGGGTTTTGCCATTTTGGCCAGGCTTGTCTCGAACTCCTGACCTCAGGTGATCCACCCACCTTTGCCTGCCCAAGGTGCTGGGATTACAGGTGTGAGCCACTGTGCCTGGCCTATTGTTTTAATTTTTTTTTTTTTTTTTTTTTTAGAGACACAGCTTCACTATGTTGCTCAGACTAGCCTGGAAGGAAATACTGTGTTTAAATTTTTTGTTAATTAATTGCCAACATTTTAAGATCGAGAGATTTCACACTTAAACAAATTGGCTATCTGGCTTCTTTTGAAATTCTTTTTTTTTTTTAGACCTCTATGGTTTAACTCGGGGATCTTTTGAAATTCCGAAAACTCTGGTAGGCGAGGCCCGCATTCTCACGTGGCACCATCACAGCTGCCCCCGTTAGACAGAGGATAGAGTACTCCCCAGTTTCCCACAGTCCCCACCCGCCAGTGTTTCTCATTTTCATCACCTGCGGAGCCCATATAAGTATCTCAGGTGAGGAAGCTGGTTCAGAGGCCAACGGTAAGAGTTCGTGGCCCCTTTTCCTACTCCCCAGTTTTTAATATTTTCTTCAATAAGCAGAGTTGGGAAATCAAGAGCCAGATAACACTCCATAATCATCTTGGTTTGAGCCACTACTCAGTATTCCTTATTCTAAATTCTACACCACTACCCCAACCTAGTGGTTGGGTCCAATAACCATAATCAGAAAAAAATAGGGGTTTTTCCCCCAAGAATTATAGAAAGCTCATCCAGAACTTTAGGGACTATACTTATCCCAGGACCTTGGAATCTTTCCACTTCTTTGCTGCTATTACTAGTGCCAGGCCTACAACACCCCCATCTTTTGCCGAATTTGCCACTGAGCTAGAAGCTGCCTTTACCATGACTTTATCCCAACGAGGGCAGCTGCTAATATGATTATGGTTGCTTCCAGGAAGGGGCGTTACATGGAGGCTAAGACCCAAATGACTGCCATGTTGTTGTGACTGCTGCTGATGCTCACCATGAATTCTTCTTTCCCCACTGATCCCTGCAATTCCCACTTCTGAAGCTGCTGCTCCCAAGTGCTACTCCTCAGGGTGACAATGAACCACCTCCCTTGGTTACAGCCATTCTGATCCTGCCCTTACCCACTGCTGCCCAGGAACCTATGTGGTCACCACTCCTGAAGCCAATGCTACTAAATCGCGAGATAATATGTTAGCAGTTCTACCTGAAAGATGACCTCATTCTCTGGAGTGAGGGCGCCCCCTGTTGAGGAATTTGCGTCAAGTATTTCAGGACCGCAGAAGACTTTAGGTTGCAAGAGAATCCAACTCAAACTATCTTAAGATTTAAAAAATAAATAAAAAGTTACTAGTGAAGGAGTTAAGAATACGCCACCCCAAAGTAGTGGCATACTATTTTCAGTTAAAGGCACTTGTGTGGTAGGAGTTATTATTTTTTTAATTTATTATTATTATTATTTTGAGACAGAATCTCGCTCTGTCGCCCAGGCTGGAGTGCAGTGGCGCGATCTCGGCTCACTGCAACCTCCACCTCCCGGGTTCAAGCAATTCTCCTGCCTCAGCCTCCTGAGTAGCTGGTACAGGCGCCTGCCACCAGGCCCAGCTAATTTTTGTATTTTTAGTAGAGACGTGGTTTCACCGTGTTGGTCAGGCTGGTCTCGAACCACTGACCTCATGATCCACCCGCCTCAGCTTCCCAAAGTGCTGGGATTACAGGCGTGAGCCACTGCACCTGGCCGAGAGTTATTAAGAAATTACTGTAGGCAGATAGAGAGGAAAAGGGGCCCTTGGGGAGTTTTGGTTTTTAAAGCATCTCCGGAAAAATTTCTTGTAAAGCCCCGGCTCTTAGAGCCAGGCCGGCAACCTTTGATATGCAAATGCAGGGCATTAGAAACTGGGTCCACCCAACATGGTGATTCCTGCGGCCTTCTTGCCCTTGCCCCACATGTTCCTGGCAACATGGCCGCCCCACATATCTCCACATGTGTAGAACATTCAGAGTGCCCTGCATTTGCATCTTAAAAGGCTAGGATGAGAGGGCCAGCTTTTTCTGAGGGCTACGTGAATGACATGCCTGGTCAAACCAATCCCCTGAGCCCTATGCAAATCAGATATTGCCTTCTCCAGCCTCTGCATATATACCTGGCTGGTATCCGTGGCAGGTGGCGACCTCCTCTTTCGGCTTTGGAGCCCCCCTCCCCCTGTCTCTCTACTGGGGACCTTCTTCCTTCTGTCTCCTGCCTTCCTTGCCTATTAAACTCTCCGCTCCTTAAAACCACTCCATGTGTGTCCATGTTGCCGGCATGAGGACCAAGAACGCTCATGTTCCTCCACTCATCTGAGCCGTATCACTTGGGAAACAGCAGGTGCAAGGAGTTCACTCTGACTTTTCTTCTGTTTCTTAAAAGCAGGAGATGAAATTCCCATGTGAAAGGTGTCCTCCCTATACCCAGAAGGAAAACATCATTCTTATCATCAAGGACAGGAAGTTGGGGCTAAGGGAAATCTGTACAAACCAACCTTGTTAAACTAACTCTTAGCTTTCTAGTCACTTCTCCACTCAATTAACTACCGTATCCTTGTATGCTTTGCCTTGTCACACTAACTCTTTATCCAATTCAGTTTATAAGGGTTCAATTGTAACTGTTTCTTTGGGTCTTCATTTCCTTATGAAGGATCCTATGCCACATAACACTTGTATGAAATTAATTTGCATGTTTTTCTCCTGTTGCTCTGTCTTATGTCAATTTAATTCTCAGGCCCAGCTGAAAAATCCTAAGAGAGTAGAAGTAAAATTTTGCCTCCTTTACATAATGGCAAATACAGGAGAGCAGATGGCCTCAGCCCCAGTAGCTCCAAGTCACTTGACTTCTATCTTCTCCATTTTCTGCCTTTGCTTGTTCAAACTCTTGCCTCTGTTCCTTCTAACTCTTCCACTGGCAGGAACGGTCTGTGTCTAGGACACATTGTTAGGTCCTTAGAATGGATAAAGGGCTTCTTGGTTTATAGATAAAACCCCACAGGAGGATTCCGATTGGCTCTATTTGAGACACTTGATCATCCTTGGACCAACCACTGTGGCCAGATTGGGAATGGTTCTATGACTGGCAGCCGCAGGAGGATCAAAAGTAGTAGGGAAGGTCAGCTCTAATAAACAATACTAGGCTGACAAAAACGATAGATATTTCCTACAACAATGTACTGATAAAAACCAGGGCTCCAGCTGGGCATGGTGGCTCACACCTGTAATCCCAGCACTTTGGGAGGCCAAGGCAGGAGGATAACTTGAGCCCAGGAGTTCAAGACCAGCCTGGGCAACATGGTGAAACCTCTTCTCTAAAAAAATAAAAAAATTAACTGGATGTGATGACAGTGTACCTGTAGTCCCAGCTACTCAGGAGATTAAGATGGGAGGATCACCTGAGCCTGGGAGGTCTACGCTGTGTCACACGCGTCAGTATGAAGAGACTACCAAACAGGCTTTGTGTGAGCAATAAAGCTGGGTGCAGGCGGGCTGAGTCTGAAAAGAGAGTCAGCAAAGGGTATGGAATTACCATTAGGTTTTTTTTTTTTTTTTTTTTTGAGACGGAGTCTCACTTTGTCGCCCAGGCTACAGTGCAATGGCGCAATCTCAGCTCACTGCAACCTCTGCCTCCCAGGTTCAAGCGATTCTCCTGCCTCAGCCTCCCAAGTAGCTGGAACTACAGGCACCCGCCACCACGCCCAGCTAATTTTTGTATTTTTAGTAGAGAAGGGGTTTCACCATATTGGCCAGGCTGGTCTCGAACTCCTGATCTTGTGATCCTCCTGCCTCGGCCTCCCAAAGTGCTGGGATTATAGGCGTGAGCCACGGCACCCAGCCTATCATTAGTTCTTATACGTTTGGGATAAGCGGTGGAGTTAGGAGCAATTTTTTTGTGGGCAGGGGGTGGGTCTCACAAAGTACATTCTCAAGGACAGGGAGAATATTACAAAGTATGTTATCGCAAGGGCGGGGAGGGTGTATCGTCATACGGTCAATTGATCAGTTAGGGTGGGGCAGGAACAGATCACAATGGTGGAATGTCATCTTTTGTGGTTCTTCAGTTGCTTCAGGCCATCTAGATGTATACGTGCAGGTCACAGGGGATATAATGGCTTAGCTTGGGCTCAGAGGCCTGACAAGCTGTGGTGAGCCATGATTGTGCCAGTGCGCTCCAGTCTGGGTGACAGAGCAAGACACTATCTCAAACAAACAAACAACAACAAAACAACCAGAAGGCCGGGCGCAGTGGCTCAGGCCTGTAATCCCAGCACTTTGGGAGGCAGAGGTGGGCGGATCACCTGAGGCCAGGAGTTCTAGACCAGCCTGACCAATATGATGAAATCCCGTCTCTACTAAAAATACAAAAAAATTACTCAGGTGTGGTGGAATGCACCTGTAATCCCAGCTACTCAGGAGGGTGAGACAGGAGAATCGCTCCAACCCAGGAGGTGGAGGTTGCGGTGAGCCAAGATCGCACCATTGCACTCCAGCCTGGGCAATAAGAGGGAAACTCTGTCTGAAAAAAAAGAAAGAAAGAAAAAAAAAAAACCAGAGCTCCTATGGAAACACAATAACTTTATTTAAAAATTGGTAAAGAACTTGAATATACATTTCCCCAAAGAAATATGCAAATGGTCAATAAGCACATGAAAACGTGTTCCATCAATATAATTAGGGAGATGCAAATAAAAAGTCATGAAACACCATTTCACACTCACTGACACGGTTATAATAAAAAGTTCAGATAAGTGTTGGCAAGGATGTGGAGAATCCTGCTGGGGAGGGGAGTAAAATGGGACAGCCACTTTAAAAAAATCTGGCAGTTCCTCAAATAGTTGAAAATAGAGTTCCATAAATACAGAAATCCCTTGGTATCTGCAGGGTGGACTGTTTCTAAGACCCCTGTGGACTCCAAAATTGGCAGATGCTCTTCTTGCAGTCAGCCCTGTGGAATCCGCCCATAGGAAAATTCCTCTTATCCTCAGGTTCTGCAACCTGGGAATACTGTAATTTTTCATATGTGGTTGGTTGAATTGGAGGATGCAGAACCCACAGATAGGGAGGGCTGATTGTATACTACTGGGCACATGCCCAAGAGAAATGAAAACGTATTTGCACAAAAATGTGTACATGAATGTTCATAGCAACGCCAAAAGGTAAAAACTTTTTGATAAATAAAATGTGGCATATACATACAATGCAATATTATTCAGCCAAAAAAGGAATGAAGTACTGACACATACTACAAAATGGATGAACCTGTTACAGGTGGCAGGTATCCAAGTTACTAGGGCAAATCTGTATGGGTCTGCAGCAACTTCAGTTCTTGCCTCCTCAGAAGAAAGAATTTGACCGAGGGGCAATAAGGCACAAAAAGAGACTGAGGCAAGTTTCAGAGCAGGAGTGGAAGCTTATTTAAAAGGCCTTTAGGAAAGAAAGGAAAGCACGCTCGGAAGAGTCCCAAGCTGTCACTGAGGTCAACTGTGATATTGACCTCGATCCTAGTACTTTATAGGCTGGCTCCTTTCCCATGATTCTTCCCTTAGGGTGGGCTGCCTCCATGCGCAGTGCCCTCCTTACCCTTGGGAAGTGAGCACAGCGCAATATGTATGAAGTTGTATGCGTGCCCATCTGAGGCTTTCTTCCCTTTTCCGATAGAGTCCCCCTGAAAGGTCATACTCCCCGATTTTGTCTCTTAATGCATATGCCCAGGAAGTTGCTTCTCCCTGTCACCTGCATTCAACGAGCACTTTAGTGCAACAGGTGTGGGCCATCAGGAAATGGCCTCTCCCTGGCACCGGCTGCCAATTTATCACTTTTAGAGGCAATGTGATAAATGCCTAAGCATCACCCCACATTCCTAGTGGGTGAGGGAAGAGCCCTCTCCTGCCCTGCTCATGCTTAACTACCTGTAACAAACCTTGTAAACATTAAGCCAGCCACCAAAAGACCATATAATTCCGTTTATATTAAATGTCCAGATTAGTTAAATCCAGAGAGACAAAGTAGGTTCTTGGTTGGCTAGGGCTGGAGGAGTTGGGAGGATCAGGGGTGATAGCTAAAAAGTACAAGTTTCTTCTTTCGAGTGGTAAAAATGCTCTCAAATAGTGGTGATGGTTGCCCAAGCCTGTGAATATACTAAAAATCACTGAACACTTCAAATGGGTGAATTATATGGCATGTGATTACAGTCTAATAAATAAATAGTATGTCCTGCTGTATCCTTCAGGGCCTCTGAGAAATGGAGAGAGCTCCATCTGAAGCCAGACTGAGTTCCGATCCTGCTTCTATTTTCCCCGCAGGTAAATCCTTCCTCAACAGCAACACGGGGTGATACGCCCTATCCGGAAAGGTTGTTGTAATTTTTAAAAACATTAAAAACATACATTAGGGTTAATCATGTAGTGTGTGATACACAGACGCTCTGAAACACTACTGCACACGCACACGAACATGGGGCCTCTGCGGAGGTTGTGAAAGAACCAGATCCGGAGGGCTGGTCGTGTCCCTGGTCTCGGCCCTCGCCCTACTTGTTTCTTAGGCTCTAAAGCAAGCAGGCAGCAGAGCAGTCCTTGAACCCCAGTCAAGAAAAAGCCCTGCACCCCTTAGTCCGAAAGCCGCAAGGAACGGGGCCTAAGCGCCTGGCGAGGCCGCCCTACCGGGCAGAGACAGTTGCTACGTAACTCGGGGACCAGAAACCCAGCCCCACCCGCTGCGGTTAACCCACAGCCGCAACGGTTCCCGTACCGCCCGGGTCGGAGAACAATGCCGCGCCCTGCACGTAGAGCCTCGCGGTGCCGCGCCCTGGGGCGGGCCTGCCCATGGCCTGCCGGGAAATGTAGTTTCTGATGCCCTGCCCGCGCCGCCTCGCCGCTCGCCCGCCGGGCGCCCCAAGCAACTACAACTTCCATCACGCTCTGCGAGGCCTTGATCTGCAGGCTTTTGCAGGGAAAGGAGTGGGGCGAACATGGCTGAAGGAAGCCGAGGTGGCCCTACGTGTAGCGGGGTGGGTGGCAGGCAGGACCCAGTCTCCGGCAGTGGCGGCTGCAACTTTCCAGAGTATGAGCTTCCCGAGCTAAATACGCGCGCTTTCCATGTGGGCGCCTTTGGGGAGCTGTGGCGGGGCCGTCTGCGCGGGGCCGGGGACTTGTCGCTGAGGGAGCCGCCGGCATCCGCTCTGCCTGGGAGCCAGGCAGCTGACTCCGACCGGGAGGATGCCGCGGTGGCCAGGGATCTGGACTGCAGCCTGGAGGCGGCGGCTGAGCTGAGGGCGGTGTGCGGGTGAGTGCGGAGCAAAGGGGCTCTTGCAGCTTGGGGTCAAACAGGGTGCAGCCTTGCTCGTGCGCTCCTCTGGGACTCATCCCTGAGAAGGGCCTGTGGTTTAGACCTGGGCTAGGAGTATTACCCTTTAAAGCTTTCAACCCGCTGGAGCCTTCCTGGGATACCAGAAGTCCTGGGACCCGAATGCACAGTTTCTATGAGTTGGAGCAAAGGGACAAGACAGCTGCATCAAAGACTAGTTTTTCCATTTGCTTATTCTAAGAGTGCTTGTTAATAAAGAATAGCAGTCAGGGCAACAGCGACGTGTACCTGCCATTGACAGACACTTTGACAATGGAGGAACCTGAGTAATAGTGAAGCTGCGGGAGACTTCATCAGAGGAGTGTTAAAACCCCGACTAACTGGTTTCTTTTGGGGACCTTCCGGGTATTCTAATACTGAAGTATTTCTTAAAAGTGCCTTATTTGGGGATGAAAATATAAAAATAACTTTAATCTCTTTCTCCATTTAACAGTACTGGCTGCCTTCATCGGCCTTTTCATTATAAAATATAATCACAGAAATCGTTGTCTTAAGTTCTGGCCTCTCTGAGCCGCCTGCTGGATTTTATCTGACTTCGTAATTCAGTAATGTATTTAGGAAAACAACCCTAACTCGCTGTGAACCAGATGCAGAGTCGACCTTAAAGTATTGCTTTTCCTTTTTGTTTTAGCCTTGATAAACTGAAATGCCTTGAGGACGGTGAGGATCCAGAAGTCATTCCGGAGAATACTGACCTGGTGACTTTGGGGTATGGAGGACTTGGTTTTTATGACCTATTTATTTAAACATTTTTTCAACATTATGTTTTGAAAAGTTGAAAGTGCAGTATTGATTGTTGTCTGTATACCCACCCCTTAAATTCAGCTGTTCTTAATATTTGACCATATTTACTTTAGCCGTGTGTATGGGATGCCTGCTGTGTGTTTTTTCATTTTGCTATCCCCCATTCAGTAAGTTAGACATGATAATTTACCCGTAAATACATAAGCATATAGCTTCTAAAAGTATCATTCTCCTACATAATTATTGTGGTATTATTATACCTAAGAAAACCGTAAATACATAATCTGTAATATTCAGTCCATATTCAAACTTGTGTTTATTTTTTAATATTTTTGAATGTTTGTTTATAGAGGTAATCTACTTAGATCTGGGGGGCAACCTAAATACTCTGACAGTGTTTTTCAAACTATTTGTGGTGAAGGACAGTTCTTGTTTTTAAAAATTTTTAATCTTTGACAGATTTATACTTTGATAAAATACTATAAAAAGAATTACTAGAAAAATGGAATTAAAAAAGACAAACACAATATAAGTTCAAATTTTTAATTAAATTCAGTAGACAAAATTATTCAATGATAATGGAAGTTTCTAAATGCTTACTGTCATTTTCTGTACAGACTGGTTAACAAATAGGTCATAGATGAATTCTGGTCTGCCTACCACTCTTTGAGAGGCATTGTTGTGTGATAATATAGAGAAATTGTGCATGTAATAGTGAAATTTATAATTTCCAATTTATAGTCCACTTATTTCATACTACCTCAGCTATGTTCTGTCGTTCTTGATCCTACGCTATTATCCCCCTCAAATATTCAGGCAGTCATTTCAACTCTACTTGGGTTTTCTTTCATAATAACTGCTAAATCTGTTCCCCTGGTCCCTACTGCTAACTTTTACAGCAGCAACACCTGGAGCACTATGCAAGGTTCTTAAGTGTCTTTGATAAGTACAGTCATTTCTCCCACTGATTTATCCATCATGCTATCGCCTGAGCATGCCATTTTGCTTAAAAATGGTCTATGGCCCTACATCTCCTATATGGAAAAATTTCAAACTCCTTAACTAGACATTTGAAGCCTTCCACATATATCCCAAATTTGCCTTTCCAGATTTATTTTCAACCACTTTCTCTTTCAGATGGCTCAGGATGCATGTGGCCTCTCTCCCATCTGAAACATACCACTTCTATGTTATGTTATGTTACGTTATTTTTTTGAGATGCAGTCTCACTCTGTTGCCCAGGCTGGAGTGCAGTGGCGTGATCTCTGCTCACTGCAACTTCTGCCTCAGCCTCCGGAGTAGCTGGGATTACCGGTGCCTGCACCCTCGGCTGCCTAACTTTTTTGCATTTTTTGTAGAGACGGGTTTCACCATGTTGGCCAGGCTGGTTTCAACTCCTGACCTCATGTGATCTGCCCAACTCGTTCTCCCAAAGTGCTAGGATTACATGCGTGAGCCGCCACACCTTGCCCATACCACTTTTTTAAAAGCCCAAAGATTCCTTTCCAGATTACCACAACCCATCTTTCCCTTAGGAAACAGATGCATTTATACTGCCTTAAACTCTTAACATTTCTAAAGTCCTTGAAGGCTCAATGAGAGTCCAAACTCCCATTTGTGTATTGTTCTCAAGCCTACTATACTGCCTTGCTCCAATTGGTGCTCTGTAACTATTGTTGATTGATTAGTTGTATTTGTCTAAAATGCACATCTGATTGTCACTCCCTTGCCTAAAACCTTTTGATGTCCCTTAGGCTGAAGTCCTGAGTCTGTAGTGGCTCACAAAGGCCTCTAAGGAATGGACCTTGCTGTTTTCATTTTGTTTTGTTTTTGAGATGGAATTTCACTCTTGTTGCCCAGGCCTGAGTGCAATGGTGCGATCCCAGCTCACGGCAACCTCCGCCTCCTAGGTTCAAGTGATTCTCCTGCCTCAGCCTCCCAAGTAGCTGGGATTACAGGCATGCCCCACCACGCTTAATTTTGTATTTTTAGTAGGGACGGAGTTTCTCCATGTTGGTCAGGCTCCATGTTGGCCAACCTCTCGTGATCCGCCCACCTCGGCCTCCCAAAGTGTTGGGATTACAGATATGAGCCACCGCACCCGGCCCGACCTTGCTGATTTTTTTTAAGCTTTCTCTCTGCAGTGTTCCAGCCACACTGCACTGTGTTTCAGTTCCTCGAATATGCTCTCTCACTCCAGGCCTTTGCCCAGAACAGTCATTCTTGCTTATCTCCTGGCCTTGTTGACTTCTACTCATCCTGCAAGTCTTAGCTAAAGGACTACGGACTCCATTTAGGTCATCTTGTATGCTCATGTAGCACCCTATGCTTCCCTATTGAAATGCTCATCACATCTGTAATATACGTGTTTAATTTTCTGTCTTCTTAGCTACCCTTGAAAGTTCCTTAAGTTACATCTGCCACACTCACTGCTATATTACCAATTCCTAGAACTGTGGTGCACAGTAGGGAGCCAACAAATATTTGTAGAATGAATGGAATAAATGAAACTTTCAGAAGACTCAGGAAGTGATTTTTAGAGATAGACTGAAAAAAGAACGTTGATGATAATCATATTAAAGCAGACTCTTTTTTGCTATAGTTAATAATGTATTCATTGATTTATAGTAATTTTGTTAAGCCATGTTAAATAGTAATTTTAAGACTGCTTAAACATTATTTCCCTTGACTACTTTGCACTAGTAGGTCAACTAGATCTCCTTGGTTTCTTCTAGTCCCTCCAAACAGGATTTGTGGGTAGAATTATATATAATCTAATGTAAATCAGTACGGTATTCTTCAACTGGGGTTATTTTGATATACTGTGAAGCTAGTGTATTTAATACATGACCATTGTTAACCTTAATGGTCCTGCCAAAAAAAATTAGACTTGTGGCCAAAGCCTAAATTTGTATTTCTATGCTTTATCTTTCTCTGAACCTTCCTTTTCCTCACCAATAATTTCACATTATTATATTATAAAAATAAAACATAAGTACATCATTTCTTTATTATGACATAAAATAAATTTCTGGTACTTTTTCTTTCCCACATCAAATGAAAGAGCTCATTTTATGCATATAAGGGACCAAAGGTAGTTGGTAGATATTGATTCTTCCTTGATACATGTTGCTCCCTTAATCTATAGCAAACTACATAGCTTTGGCAGTTTTGACATTTTTTTTGACTACTTAGTTGGTTTTAATTCCTAGGAATAGGAGAGATAATTGTTAATACATGGGTGCTGCTAAAACTTACTTGTCATTCCAAAAGCTTCAGCAACATCACTTATTTATTTGTTTATTTATTTATTTTTAGACAGAGTCTCACTCACTCTGTTGCCCAGGCTAGAGTGCAGTGGCTCAATCTCTCCTCACTGCAACTTCTGCCTCCTGGGCTCAAGTGATTCTTCTGCCTCAGCCTCCCAAGTAGCTGGGATTACTGGCGTATGCCACCATGCCTGGCTAATTTTTTATATTTTTAGTAGAGATGGGGTTTCACCATTTTGACCAGGCTAGTCTCAAACTCCTGACCTCAAGTGATCTGCCGGCCTTGCCCCAAAGGGCTGGTATTACAGGCGTGAGCCACGACGCCCAGCCCTTCAGCAACATTACTTTTAATACAATAGAAATTTTAGATTATTCTGCCCATCCCCCTCACTTTTGTGACCAAGAAAGCACTGTTTACAGGTCCAGGATGTACTGTTTAAAGGTTAACAAAGGGAACTTACAGAGTCCTGCAAAAACAAAAAACAAAAGAACCATGAAATTGGAGAACTCAAAACTCCTATTCCACCAAACCAACCACAAATGATTTTTTAAAAAAACTTAAACAGGGTGGAGTGCTTGAGGTCAGGAGTTCAACACCAGCCTGGCCAATATGGTGAAACCCCACCTCTACTAAAAATACAAACATTAGCTGGGCGTGGTGGCACCCGCCTGTAGTCCCAGCTACTCGGGAGGCTGAGGCAAGAGAATCACTTGAACCCAGGAGGTGGAGGTTGCAGTGAGCTGAGATCGCGCCATTGCACTCCAGCCTGGGTGACACAGCGCAACTCTGTCTCCAAAAAAAAAAAAAAAAAAAACTCTCAAACAGCTCTCATATATCTGAAGTTGGCTAGAATGACAGAAAAGAGCACCATCAAACTGGGAATCTTGTAAACTATCACTGTGCCCCAGATGTTACAAAAATGAGCAAGAGGAAATAAAATCTAACGAAAGCTTGTTGCAGATAATCAGGAAATAACTGTTTACACAGATCAACTTTGGAGACTACCTGTTTCCACTCGGAAACAGGTAAAGCCTGTAAGTCTAGCCGGTCGTGGTGGCGGGCGCCTGTAGTCCCAGCTACTCGGGAGGCTGAGGCAGGAGAATGGCGTGAACCCAGGAGGCGGAGCTTGCAGTGAGCCGAGATCACGCCACTGCACTCCAGCCTGGGCGACAGAGCGAGACTCTGTCTCAAAACAAAAAAAAAAAGAGAGAAAGCCTATAAGTCTATACTCCAAACAGAATTGAATATACTCAAATAAGCATTTGAGGGTATAAAAATGTTTACCTTGGCTTAGAATTTTTAAAACTATTAGCAAGAATGGAAATGATGACTAAAGGAGAAATGAAAAAAGAGTTGATGAAACAAAGGGAAGAAATGGAAGAAAAAGACAATTACCTCATAAGTGAATAAATTGTAAGATACCTAAGGGAAAATAGACTGAAATGAAAGCAAGAGGCAATGAAGAAAGGCATAAAAACAACCAAGAGAATTGAAAATGACAAAGAAAAAAGTAAGATGAATCCGAGAAAGTAGGGAATGGTAGGTAGATAGGCAAAGACATAATATTCATATTATCAGAGTCCCTGAAGAAGAAAAAGAAATGGAACATAATTCATGTTTAAAAACATAATCCCACAAAAGTTTCCAGAAATTGAAAAAAAAACTAAATCTAGAAAGGGTTCCCTAGGTACCTGGAAAAATTAACCCAGACTTACTGACTTTTGGGATATATTTTAGTACAACTATTAGATTTCAGAGATAAAGATGAAATCATCAAGTCTTCTGTGCAAAAAGAACATATAACTTACAAAGGCAAACTTACAAAAAGCATCACATGTTGAAAAACTGACATACAAAGCAAGGCAACATAGAGCAGTGTTTTTTTTTTAAAGCTCAATGAAGGTGTGAATTTAAGGATTTTTTATCTAACTGAATGTTCTCAAATGTCAAGGTTATAGAAAAAGAGTTTTCGACATACGAAAACCTGGGTAATTTCTGTACCTGCTGGCCATTTCTGAGGAATATACAAGAGAATGAGCTTTATCCAACCAATTGATGACTGGAAAATTCTCAGCAAAAGGACTAATACAGAGAGGATGAGGGTGGAAGATTTGTGTAACCGTTGGGTATTGCAACAAAGTACAGTATTGCAACTAAAATGATGGAAGGAGAAAAATGGATAATGTGGGGGCAATAGATGGGTTTTAAAGACTACTGCAGAGGAAAAAAAACCTGACACACCAGATAGTAAAGTGTTAAATAAGAAAATGGGTAACTATAGGATTTAAAAAATGTGAGTAGAAAGGTAACCAGTAGAACAATAATAGAAATATCAACTCCCCCTCAATTTCTAAAAATTAAATGGAAAAGAAGGGTATGCATTTCATAATGAAAAACAGCTATTACAACAAAATACAAATAATTAGAAAATATTGTGATAGAGTTGAGACCAAATACATTAGTCTTAAGCAACCTATTAAAAAAGGATTTTCAATTTGGCTTGTAAAACAAAAATCTTGGGGCGACAAGAGACACATCTAAAATAAAATGATTCAGAAAAGCTAAAAATAAAGGGTTAGACCAAAGTATACCAAGTAAATGGAAACAAAAATCAAGCAGGAGTAGTGATGCTGATATCAGACAAATAGTATTCAAGCCCCAAAGTATTACATGTGATAAAGGACACTTTTTAATTTATATCTTATGGAGGTACGTATACATAAAATTTGCTCCCTGCTAATGAGAACTGTATGACATGTTCACAAAAATTGATTATGTATTAGGTCACAAAGGAAACATCAATGACATTCATAACATAGAATATTACTAACAGGTTGCGTGCAGTGGCTCATGCCTGTATTCTCAACACTTTGGGAGGCCAAGATGGAAGGATTGCTTGAGCCCTCGAGTTTGAGAACAGCCTGGGCAAGATAGGGAGAACCTGTATCTACAAAAAATAAAAACAATTAGCCAGCTGTGGTGGCACACACCTGTGCTCCCAGCTACTCAGGAAGCTGGGGTGGAAGGATCACTTGAGCCTAGGAGATTGAGGCTGAAGTGAGCCGTGATTTTACCACTCCACTCCAGCCTGGGCAACAGAAAAAGACCCTGTCAAAAAAACAAAAAGAAAATAAATTTCCAGCTCAGAAAACAAAAAAAGAACAACAAAGTAAGTGAAAAGAAAAGACTAGAAAGGAAATAATGATGATAACAGAAATCAATGAGGAAAATAATACTTTTTGTCCCAGCAATCCCATTTCTAGTAATTTGTACCAAAGGTACCCCTCCAACAATATGAAAATACATGCGTTCAATACTTACTAGTGATGTTTAGCTTGTTTCTGTCTGCTTGTTATTCCTTGAATTATTGTTTGTAATTGCAAAATATTTGAAATACCTTAAATATACAGACGTAGGAGAGGAGAGTGTTGAATATGCTATGGGAAATCCACACGGTAATATTTTGCAGCTAGAATAAAGGATGAGGAAGGATTAACTCAGAGTAATTTCCAGTACATTCTATTAAGTGAAAAAAGCAAAGTCCCAAAGTATATGCCACCTTTCATGTAAGAAAGGTGTGCCAGGTGTAGTTTATTGGCTCTCATCTTCAAATTTACCTCTTTTTCCTGCTCTGTAAAAATGGACCTTGGCCTTTTAAATATTTTCTTTTGCCAACTAGCACATCCTTAAGCTTTGTCAGTGAAGGGCAATGGAGAGACTTCTCAGGAGTCTCAAAGGTTTTGCTTCCTGATCTGATGTGCTGGCTCAGCAGGATCCTGCAGTGCACACAGCTTCCCCAGTGCCCAGCTCCTGCAATACACTGCAGTCTGAAGCACCCCGCGCCCAGCAGCTTTCCTGCCAACCCCATTTCCCTCCACAGCTCCCCTGAACAGGTTTTCCTAGTGCCCTTGAGGGTGGATTTCCAGCAAGTTCCACTGATGCAGTACCATAGCAACTTCTTTCTCCAGCTCGTCTGGATCTCAGTCCAGGAAGAAAAAAGGACTTCCTTGCGCTCTTTCTCAGCCCTAGGGGTTGGGTGCTCCTTCTGTTTGCTATTATCCTATACTTTAGTGTTCCCTTTTACTGCTTCGTTGCCAATCCCTCATTATTCCAATCCTTTGTTAAAGTTATTGAATCCTTAACCTTTGTTCAAATTGCTGTTCTTTTTTTCTTCCTAATTGAACTCAGATTGATACAGGAGATAACAGAGTATACACAAATATCTGTTTATTTGACCAAAGGAAATGGAAAGGATAAACCAAAACTATAGAGACTGATTGCCTGCAGGGGTGGGTGGGAAAGGGGTGGAAAGAAGGGAGGGAATGGGAACAGGTTAGTAGGAACAAAGAGGGAGTGACACTTTTGACTCTTAGGATCATAGTGATGTGTCACATATTTTTCACACACCCCAAATGTAATCAGACAATTAAAACCAACTAGGATGTAGGGGGAACCCAAAACTGAATTCAAAAACTAAAAAATAAGGCTAGTTGTATTACGGATGTGTAATATAACGCCACTGAAAAGGGTGGGGAAGAAAGAACTAAAGTCTATATTAAAGCCTGTCTTCTTTTTTTTTTTTTTTTTTTTGAGCACTTCATGAATTTGCATATCATCCATGCACAGGGGCCGTGCTAATCTTAAATATATTGTTCTGATTTTTAAATAATAAAATGCTACCAAAAGCGTATCTTGATATAATGTAAAGGTGAAGACAGAACTGTTTATAATTTGGTGTTTCTCACAGGGGTATAGGTTAGCAATTCTGTAACTATTTTATGTATTTACTAGAATTGAACAAATCATAGGTTGCCGACAGTGAAAGCTGGATTTCTCACCTGTGGAGAAAGACGTTATAAACAAGGAAATGTTAAAGGCTAAAATGAATCCTGTGGTTTTAGTTTGGGATCAGAAGTATCAGTATAAACTCATAGTTTTAAATGTATAACAGTAAAATACAGAAATACAGATATTTATACATGTATAGGTTAGTATACATACATATATTTCCTGCCTATCTCAGCTGAGAGGCCTAGAAGCAGTGACTCCAGTAACAATGAGAACGCCTAGAACCCAGATACTGGTCTCTAAACACCTTTTTCCAGTAAAGGAACTAGGGCTCTTACAAGTGGTTGATTCCAGGGACGAGACAAGAAAAATATAGGATGGGCCTTGAGCATCTTGTGGTGCCGGAAAGTAAGGGAATATTCAAAAAATAAAAAATAATTTTAAAAAGGAGAGGACTTGCTGAAAGAACGGGAGCTCCTAATGATAAAGCTGTACCAATTTGAACAACAAAATAGTGATAGTATTAGATTTTAACCCCAGAATAAAACAATTATCTGTAGGTTCATACTAATAGAAATGATGAAATAAACAGATGGGAGGAAAGAGGCAGGTCTTCCTCAAAATATAATTCCAATGAATAAATGTAGAAGATCCAATGAATAAATGTAGAAGAAAGTAAAGACAGAATTGCTATTAGGCATACAGCACAGTAATAAATGTTGCAGACATAATCTATCAGTGAATGCTAAAATTCATGGGTGAAGTTTGAGGAGAAACAAGATTTGCATAGTGTCAAAGTATCTCCCCCAAAATATTTACCAAGTTCATAGAAAATAAGGTGTCTTTCTGGTGCAGGAACCTGGCAGACAGAAACAAGCTAAACATCACTAGTAAGATGTCATATTAATATCATGAACATCTTGATATGATATAATGAGAAGGGCATCATTGTAGTATTCTTACCAAAATGCTAAATTTATTCCTATCATGAAGAACTAGCGGTCAAACCCAAATTGAAGGACATTCTATAAAATAACTGATTAGAGCTCTTTGAAATTGTCAAGATCATGAAAGATAAGGAGAGACTGAAGAATTTTAACAAACTCAAGGAGACTAAGGAAAAATAACAGATGCCATGTGGGATCCTGGATAGGAATCTGGAACAGAAAAAAAAAACGAGTAAATTAAAAATTGTGTGAAATTTTAAAAAGGCATATAGCTAATAATATTGTATAAGAATTTATTTCCTGTTCTTAATTGTCTCATGATCAAGTAAGATGTTGACATAAGGGAAGCTGAACAAGAGATAGAAGGGAACTTTTTCCTGCTTTTGCTACTTAAAATTAGTTCAAAATAAAAAAACTTGAATGTTAAATATGTTTTTGAAGCCCGAATAACGAATGTTGAACTTTGATTTTTTTTTTTTCTTTTACATCTACAACAGGGTTAGAAAAAGGTTCTTGGAACATCGGGAAGAAACCATTACAATAGATCGAGCCTGCAGACAAGAAACATTCGTTTATGAGATGGTAATTAAGAGTCTCATCTTTTTCACCCTTTTCTCTTAAAACAGTAAACCGACATTGGCTGAGGGTTAGTAATGACAGTATGGTAGCTTTATACTGGATATGCTTAGTTGAAAACAAACTAGAGAAACTCCTTTGAGTCTGGGAACTAGTGAGAGAAGAGGACCCTTAGAACTCAAGTGACCACATATTTGACTTTTTCAGATCTCTGCCTTTATTCTTGTTTGGTTTTATCTTGCTTTCGGTATTAAGCTAAATTTATGCCTTTTCACTACCCTATTTCTGGTCTTTTTGTTCTGCTCCTGATTTTGGTTTAACCACATTCTCAATCCTCATCTATTATCTCTTGTGTAAAACTTTGGGAAAATTTAAGATGATGACTCTTGAGGAATTAGGAGCTAGTAGACACGATAGGTTCAGAATCAATGTGCTAGGCACTGTGCTGGCACTTGATCATGCATACGGGCACCTATTGTCTCTCCCACTTATTTTACTTTTATTGTGGTAAAATTTACATAACATAAAATTTGCCATTTTGATCATTTTAAAGTGTTCAATTAAGTGGCAATAAGTACATTCACAATGCTGTAAATCATCACCATTTCCAGAACATTTTCATCATCCCAAACAGAAATTCCATACCTGTTAAGCAATAACTCACCAGTTTTCCCTCCTGCAGCCCCTGCTAACCTCTATTCTACCTTCTTTCTCTATGAATTTGCCTATTCTAGATATCTCATGTAAGTGGAATGCTTTTTTGTCCTTTTCTGTATGGCTTTTTTTTTTTTTTTTTGAAACAGAGTCTCGCTGTGTCGCCCAGGCTGGAGTGCAGTGGCGCCATCTCGGCTCACTGCAGTCTCCGCCTCCTGGGTTCAAGCGATTCTCCTGCCTCAGCCTTTTAAGCAGCTGGGATTATAGGTGTCTGCCACCATGCCTGGCTAATTTTTGTATTTTTAGTAGAGACGGTTTCATCATGTTGGCCAGGCTGGTCTCGAACCCTTGACCTCAAGCAATCTGCCTACTTCGGCCTCCCAAAGTGCTGGGATTACAGTCGTGAACCACAGCACCCAGCCTATGGCATATTTTACGTAGCATAATGTTTTATAGGTTCATCCATATTGTAACGTGTATTAGAACTTCCTTTTTATGGCTGAATAATATCTATTGTATGTATACACCACGTTTTGTTCTATTTATCCGTTGATAGACATTTGGGTTGTTTTATCTTTTGGCTATTGCGAATAATGCTGCTATGAAAATTGGTGTACAGATATCTTTTTAAGTCCTTTTTCATTTATTTTGCGTCTGCCCCTAGGAATGGAATTGATGGATTGTATGGTTAATTCTGAGAAACCTGTTTTTCATAGCAATGATACCGTATTACATTCCCATCAGTAATGCATGAAGGTTCCAATTTCTCCATGTACTTGTGAACATGTGTTTTCTAACTTTTTTTAATAATAGCCATCCTTGTGGGTGTGAAGTAGTATCTCATTGTGGTTTCGATTTGTATTTCCCTAATAACTAGTGATGCTGAACATCTTTTTATTTGGTTTTTGGCCATCTGTATATTTTCTTTGAAAAAGATCTATTAAAATATTTTGTCCATTTTCAAATTGGGTTGTTTATCCTGTTGAGTTATAAAGAGTTCTTGGCCGGGTGCCATGGCTAACGCTTGTAATCCCAGCACTTTGGGAGGCCGAGGTGGGTGGATCACCTGAGGTCAGGAGTTCCAGACCAGCCTGACCAACATGGCGAAACCCTGTCTCTACTAAAAATACAAAAATTAGCTGGGCGTGGTGGCATCCCCCTGTAATCCCAGCTACTCGGGAGACTGAAACAGGAGAATTGCTTGAACCTGGGAGGTGGAGGTTGCTGTGAGCCAGTATCATGCCACTGCACTCCAGCCTGAGCAACAGAATGAGACTCTGTCTCAAAAAAAAATTAGCCGGGTGTGGTGGCAGGCACCTGTAATCCCAGCTACTCTGGAGGCTGGCAGGACAATCACTAGAACCCAGGAGGTGGAGGTTGCAGCGAGCCCAGATTGTGCCATTGCACTCCAGCCTGGGCAACAGGAGTGAAACTCTGTCTAAAAAAAAAAAAAAAGAGTTCTTTGTATATTCTGGATACTAGACCCTTACCATATAAGTAATTTAAAAATATTTTATCCCATTCTATATGTTGTCTTTTTACTTACTTTTCTTTTCTTTTTTTTTTTTTGAGACAGAGTTTTGCTCTTGTTGCCCAACCTAGAGTACAATGGAGCAATCTTAGCTCACTGCAACCTCCATCTCCCAGGTTCAAGTGATTCTTCTGCATCTGCCTCCCGAGTGGCTGGGATTACAGGTGCCTGCCACCATGCCCAGCTAATTTTTGTATTTTTAGTAGAGATGGGGTTTCACCATGTTCGCTAGGATGGTCTCGAACTCCTGACTTCAGGTGATCCGTGCGCCTCGGTCTCCCAAAGTGCTGGGATTACAGGCGTGGGCAACCACAGTCAGCCTTTTTACTTTCTTGATACTGTCGCTGGATGTACAAAAGTTTTTAAATTTGATGAAGTCTAGTTTATCTTTTTCTTTTGTTGTCTTTGCTTTTGATGTCATACTTAAAACATTGCCAGATGCAGCATCATGAAGATTTTCCCATATGTTTTCTTCTAGGAGTTTTATAGCTTTAGCTCATAAGTTTGTCTTTGATCCACTTTGAGTTGATTTTTATATATGATGTAAGGTAAGGGTTTGATTTCATTCTTTTGCATATAGCTATCTATTTTTTGCAGACTGTCCTTTCCCTAGTGAATGATCTTGGCCCTTTTGTCCAAAGTCAGTTGACCATATAAGTTTCATTGTTACATTCTATTGGTCTAGATTCTAACCTAGAACCTACACTGTTTTGATTACTTTGGCTTTGTAGTAAATTTTGAAATCAGGGAGTGTGAGTCCTCCAACTTTGTTCATGTTTTTCAAGATTGTTTTGACTATTCAGAGTCCCTTGAAATTCCCTATGAATTTTAGGATGGGTGTTTCTATTTTTGGAAAAAATGCCATTGGGATTTTGATAGGGATTGCATTGAACCTGTAGATTACTTTGGGGGAGTATTGAGATCTTAATGATATCAAGTCTTCCAATCCATGAATGAGATTTCTTTCCATTTATTTAGATATTTAATTTCTTACAGCAGTTTTTTTTTTTTTTTTTTTTTGAGACGAAGTTTTGCTCTTGTTGCCCAGGCTGGAGTGCAATGGTGCGATCTTGGCTCACCGCAACCTTCGCCTCCCGGGTTCAAGCGATTCTCCTGCCTCAGCCTCCTGAGTGGCTGGGATTACAGGTGCGTGCCACCATGCCCGGCTAAGTTTTTGTATTTTTAATATAGATGGGGTTTCTCCATGTTGGCCAAACTGGTCTCCAACTCCCAGCCTCAGGTGATCTGCCTGCCTCGGCCTCCCAAAATGCTGGGATTACAGACGTGAGCCACCGTGCCCAGCCTATCAGCAGTGTTTTATACTCTTTATGTATACAACCCTTTCACTTCCTTGGTTAAATTTATCCCTAAATATTTTATTCTTTTGGAATGCTATTGTAAGTGAAATTGTTTTCTTAATTCCTTTTTTTTTTGAGACAGTCTCGTTCTGTCACCCAGGCTGAGTGCAGTGGCACAATCTTGGCTCACTGCAACTTCCGCCTCCCGGGTTCGAGTGATTCTCATGCCTCAGCCTCCTGAGTAGCTGGGACTACAGGCGCCCATCACAATGCCTGGCTACTTTTTGTATTTTTAGTAGACACAGAGTTTCACCATGTTGGTGAAGGTGGTCTTGAACTCCTGACCTCAGGTGATCCACCCACCTTGGCCTCTCAAATTGCTGGGATTACAGACGTGAGCCACCGCACCCGGCCCTGTTCCTATTTTCTTTAGTGTTTTTATCATGAAAGGGTGTTAGATTTTGTCAAATGCTTTTCTGTGTCAGTTGAGGTAATGATCTGGTTTTTTTTTTTTTTTTTTGCCTCATAATTCCATTAGTGTGGTGTATTATATTGATTGACTTGCTAATGTTAAATTACCCTTGCATTTTGAGGATAAATAAATTCCACTTGGTTGTGGGATTCAATAAAAATTGTAATCATAAAAAGTACCTTTTCTTATCATAACTGAATGACATTAGAAATCAATAACAGAAGAAAAATTGGAAAATTCACACAAATTAAACACATTTGACAAAAGCCTTTTCATATGCTTCTGAATTTGCTTTGCTAGTATTTTGTTGAGATTATTGCATTCCTATTTATAAAGGGATATTGGCCTGTAGTTTTCCTGTAGTGTCTTCGTCTCACTGTGGTATCAAGATAATGCTGGTCTCATAGAATGAGTTAGGAAGTGTTTACTCCTTTTGAAATTTTGTGAAAGAGTTTGAGAAACTCTGGTATTAATTCTTTTAATGTTTGGTAGAATTTACCAGTGAAGTCATCTGGTTCTGGGCTTTTCTTTGTTGGGAGGTTTTTCATTGCTGATTCAACCTCCTTACTTGTTACAGGTCTATTTAGATTTTTTATTTCATTTTGAATCAGTTTTGATAGTTTGTATGTTTCCAGGAATTTGTCCTTTTCATCTAGGTTATCCAATTTGTTGGCAAACAGTAGTTCATAGTTTTCTCTTCTAATCCTTTTTTTCCTGTAAAATCAGTAGTAACGTCTCCACTTTTACTTCTCATTTTAGTAATTTGAGCCTTCTTTTTTCTCAGTCAGTGCAGTAAAGTTTGTCAAATTTGATGTTTTCAAAGAACCAGCTTTTGTTTTTATTGATTTTTCTGTATTTTCTATTCTTTTTCATTTATCTCCACTCATCTTTATAATTTTCATTTTTTTTGCTAGCTTTGGGTTTAGTTTATTCTTTTTTAATTCCTTATCTAGTTATTGAGATTGTTCTTTTATATAAAGTTATACAGCCATAACTTTTTAAAATCACTCTTTTTACTACATCTCCCTAAATTTCCTATGCTGTGATTTTTGTCGAGTGTTGTTAAATTTCCACATACTTGTGAATTTTCCAATTTTTCTCCTGTTATTGATTTCTAATATTCACTTAATGATCAGAAAAGTTATGTTTATTACTTTAATTTTTTTTAATTTAAGATTTGTTGGTGTATCCTGGAAAATGGTTCACATGCACTTGAGAAGAACCTGTATTCAGCTGTTGTTGTTTGGAGAGTTCTTTGTATATCTGTTGGGTCTAATTGTTCCCGTTGTTCAAGTCTCCTGTTTCTTTATTGATCTTCTATCTAGTTGTTCTACCCGTTATTGAAAGTAGGGTATTAAAGTCTCCAACTATTACCATAGAACTGTCTATTTCTTCAATTCTGTTGGCTTTTGCTTCATATATTTTATTTTACTTGTGTTTTTTGAGATAGGGTCTTGCTCTCTTGCCCAGGCTGGAGTGCGGTGGCGCCATCACTGCGCATTGCTGCCTCAACCTCCTGTGCTCAAGTTATCTTCCCACCTCCACCTCCCGAGTAGACAGGACTATAAACTTGCGCCACCATGCTGAGTTAAGGTTTTGTATTTTTTGTAGAGATGGCGTTTTGCCGTGTTGCCCAGGCTGGTCTTGAACTCTTGGACTCAAGCAATCTGCCCACCTTGGTCTCCCATGCTTCTTATGTTTTAGAGTTCTGTTGGCTGTATATAAGTTTATAATTGTATATATCTTCTTGCTGGATGGCATCTTTTGCCAATATATAATATCCTTCTTTGTCTATTGAAACCTTAAAAAAAATTGTTTTTAGAGGTGGGGTCTTGCTCTGTTCCCCAGGCTGGCCTCAAACTCTTAGGCTCAAGTAATACTCCCACATCAGCTTTCTGATAGCTGGGACTACAAACACATGCCAAAACATCTTATTTTTCTGTAACTTAAGGATTACTTTGTTTTTTTTGAGACAGAGTCTCACTCTGTCACCCAGGCTGGAGTGCAGTGGCCCGATCTCGGCTCACTGTAATTTCTGCCTCCTGGGTTCAAGTGAATCTTGTGCCTCAGCCTCCCGAGTAGCTGGAACTACAAGCACCCACCACCACACCCGGCTAATTTTTGTATTTTTGTAGAGGCAGGGTTTCACCATGTTGGCCAGGCTAGTCTGGAACTCCTAACGTCAAGTGATCCACCTGCCTCAGTCTCCCAAAGTGCTGAGATTACAGGTGTGAGCCACTGTGCCCAGCCAGGATTACAATTAAATCTTAAAATTGAAACAACTTACTTTTAATTATACACAGTCCTCAGCCTACTGTGGTTTGACTTAGGATGTTTTGACTTTATGATGGGTTTATTGGGGCCTTAAATGCATTTTCCACTTGTGATGTATTTTATTTATGGGGTCTATTGGGGCATAATCCCATCATTGTTGAACATTTGTGTCAGTTTTGTTTCTATAGTATTCAAATACTCTGCTTCCACATCTTTGTCTGTCCCTCTTTGGGTTGTCACAGATTATATCTTTATATATTGTGTGTCCATTAACATAACCTTGTAAGTATTGTTTAATCCATTTATTTTGCAGTCATATAGGAAAAACAGAAAAATCGTAGAGGAGTGAGTTACAAACCAAAAGTACAATAATACTGGCTTCTATATTTACCTGTGTTGTTCCCTTTAGCAGTATTCTTTATTTCTTCTTATGGCTTCAATTTACTGTCTAGTGTCTTTTCATTTCAGCCTGAAGAATCCTCTTTAACACTTCTTACAGGTCAGGTCTGCTGGTAGTAATTAATTCCCCTAGCTTTTGTTTATCTGCAAATGTCTTAATTTCTCCTTCATTCCTGAAGGATAGTTTTGCCAAATACAGAATTCTTGGCTGACGGGTTTTGTTTTTTTTCTTTCATGGGTTTAAATATGTCACCCAAAAAAGAAAAACAAAAGTAAAAAAATTTAAAAGCTGAACACAGTGATGGGTTCCCATAGTCTCAGTTACTGAGAAGGTTGAGGCAGAAGGAGCACTTGAGCCCAAGAGTTTGAGGCCAATCTAGGCTACATAGATAGATAGATTTAAAAAATCAGGGCCGGGCGCGGTGGCTCACGCCTGTAATCCCAGCACTTTGGGAGGCCGAGGCGGGCAGATCACGAGGTCAAGAGATTGAGACCATCCTGGCTAACACAGTGAAACCCCGTCTCTACTAAAAATACAAAAAATTAGCTGGGCGCGGTGGCGGGTGTCTGTAGTCCCAGCTACTCGGGAGGCTGAGGCAGGAGAATGGCATGAACCCGGGAGGCGGAGCTTGCAGTGAGCCGAGATAACGCCACTGCACTCCAGCTTGGGCGACAGAGTGAGACTCCGTCTCAAAAAAAAAAAAAAAATTGGTCAGTCAATCCATCCGTCTATCTGCCCATTCTCTGGTTTCTTAACCTCCATGGTTTCTGATGAGAAAACTCCTGTTAATCTTATTGAGGAATCTGATTTTCTTTAAGTATTTGGTTTCCTTTAGCTGACTGAACACATTTTTAAAGTTGATACATAATGATTGTACAAATTTCTGGGGTACTCGTTGAGCACATTTAAGTCAGTTGCTATAACGTCTTTTTTTTTTTATTTAACATTATTATTATTTTTTTAATTTCATTTTCTTCATTTTATTTCATTTATATACCCTAAAGTGGGATGACTGAATCATGTAGTAGTTCTACTTTTAATTTTTTGAGAGACCTCCATATTGTTTTCCATAATAGCTGTATCAATTTGCATCCTTGCCAACAGTGTGCAAGAGTTCCCTTTTCTTTTTTTTTTTTTTTTAGTATTTATTGATCATTCTTGGGTGTTTCTCGAGGAGGGGGATTTGGCAGGGTCATAGGACAATAGTGGAGGGAAGGTCAGCAGATAAACAAGTGAACAAGGGTCTCTGGTTTTCCTAGGCAGAGGACCCTGCCGCCTTCTGCAGTGTTTGTGTCCCTGGGTACTTGAGATTAGGGAGTGGTGATGACTCTTAAGGAGCATGCTGCCTTCAAGCATCTGTTTAACAAAGCACATCTTGCACCGCCCTTAATCCATTTAACCTTGAGTGGAGACAGCACATGTTTCAGAGAGCAGGGGGTTGGGGGTAAGGTTATAGATTAACAGCATCCCAAGGCAGAAGAATTTTTCTTAGTACAGAACAAAATGTAATCTCCTGTGTCTACTTCTTTCTACACAGACACAGCAACAATCTGATTTCTCTATCTTTTCCCCACATTTCCCCCTTTTCTATTCGACAAAACCACCATTGTCATCATGGCCTGCTCTCAATGAGCTGTTGGGTACACCTCCCAGACGTGGTGGCGGCCGGGCAGAGGAGCTCCTCACTTCCCAGAAGGGGCGGCCGGGCAGAGGCGCCCCCCCACCTCCCGGACAGGGCGGCGGCCGGGCGGAGGCGCTCCCCACCTCCTGGACGGGGCAGCTGGCCGGGCAGGGGCTGCCCCCCACCTCCCTCCGGGATGGGGCGGCTGGCCGGGCGGGGGCTGCCCCCCACCTCCCTCCGGGATGGGGCGGCTGGCCGGGCGGGGGCTGCCCCCAACCTCCCTCCTGGATGGAGCGGCTGGCCAGGTGGGGGCTGCCCCCCACCTCCCTCCCGGACAGGGAGGCTGGCCAGACGGGGCGGCTGGCCGGCGGGGGCTGCCCCCCTCCTCCCTCCCGGACGGGGCAGCTGGCTGGACGGGGGCTGCCCCCCACCTCCCGGACGGGGCGGCTGCCGGACGGAGGGGCTCCTCACCTCCCAGACGGGGCAGCTGCCAGGCGGAGGGGCTCCTCACCTCCCAGACGGGGCGGCTGCCAGGCGGAGGGGCTCCTCACCTCCCAGACGGGGCAGCTGCCGGGCAGAGGGGCTCCTCACTTCTCAGACGGGGTGGCTGCCAGGCGGAGGGGCTCCTCACTTCTCAGACGGGGCGGCTGGGCGGAGACGCTCCTCACCTCCCAGATCGGGTGGTGGCCAGGCAGAGGCGCTCCTCACATCCCAGACGAGGCGGCGGGGCAGAGGTGTTCCCCACATCTCAGACGATGGGCGGCCGGGCAGAGACGCTCCTCACTTCCTAGACGAGATGGCGGCCGGGAAGAGACGCTCCGCACTTCCCAGACTGGGCAGCCGGGCCGAGGGGCGCCTCACATCCCAGACTATGGGCAGCCAGGCAGAGACGCTCTTCACTTGCCAGACGGGGTGGCGGCCGGGCACAGGCTGCAATCTCGGCACTTTGGGAGGCCAAGGCAGGCGGCTGGGAGGTGGAGGTTGTAGCAAGCCGAGATCACGCCACTGCACTCCAGCCTGGGCAACATTGAGCACTGAGTGAAGGAGACTCCGTCTGCAATCCCGGCACCTCGGGAGGCCGAGGCTGGCAGATCACTCGCGGTTAGGAGCTGGAGACCAGCCTGGCCAACACAGCGAAACCCCGTCTCCACCAAAAAAATATGAAAACCAGTCAGGCGTGGCGGCGCGCACCCGCAACCCCAGGCACTCGGCAGGCTGAGGCAGGAGAATCAGGCAGGGAGGTTGCAGTGAGCCGAGATGGCGGCAGTACAGTCCAGCTTTGGCTCGGCATCAGAGGGAGACTGTGGAGAGAGAGGGAGAGGGAGACCGTGGGGAGAGGGGGAGAGGGAGAGAGGGAGAGGGAGCTAACGTCTTTGTCTAGTGGACTTTTATTTATGTGCGAATGTAGCTATTGCCTGTAGGAATAATTAATTGACACTTTGACTAGTAATTCCAATGTCTGGGCTTCCTCAGGGTTGGTTTTGTCAAATTCTTATTTTCCTAAGAGTTGTCCATACTTTCCTCTTTTTTGTGATTTATATGTTTTTTTGAGAACTAGACATTCTAGGTATATTTTTTCTTGTGCATGGCTGGAGCTGCCTGTGACTTTTCCAAACGATTATTGTAGCACGTGTATTACTTGTTGTACGTGGTCACTGATGTTTCTGTTTCATTCTCTCTGCGGTCATTCAGTGATCTGACAAAGATTTCCTTAAATACCTGGCTCCAAAAAGAAAAAAAGCATCTTGTCTGTAAGTCTTCCAATATAGATCCTGCTGGGGGAAGCTGCTGCCACCAAGAGGGTCAAAACCAATGCATGTACCTGGGCCAGGCACTCGGCATCACCAGACCAACCAAAACATAAAATCCTCAGTTCTTAGAGAACAGGTCCCCACTGCCTGCCTTGGCACCAGCCAGCTTCTCCAGGAATTCAAGCTGCCTGTCTCATCGGCGAGGGGCAAAGGAGTGAGGGTGGTAGTTGATTTGCACACAGTGCTTACTAATGAAAAGCAGCAACTTCTCTCGTCATGAAACACTCCCCTGATTGTTGTAAGTGTCCCATCAGGTTCCAGAGTTCCAAAATAGTTTATTCCAGTCTCTCATTCCAGCTTACTGGTTGCTTCTGTTAGAGGGACTAGGACCTGGAGCTGCCTACTCTATTTTGTGACATGATTCCCACTTATTTTTAAAACTCCTGCATCTAAACCAGTTCAGCCTGGCCCCTATTTTATATTAATTTAGCACACATAAAAGATCAAAATATATTAAAGATGTCATGGTGTTATAAAAAGCATAGGGTTTAGAGCCAAACAAATCTGTATTTGCGTCCTAACTCTGGTATGACCTTGAGTAAATCACTGAACCTCTGAGCTTTATCTGTAAAATAGCTTTCACAGGAATCTTTGATAAGGAATGTAAAAATGTAACTGGAAATGCCAGTGTTATACCAACATTAGTTGATACTCCTGTTTGCTCATCAACTGCTAAGTACTCAGTACCACACATCTTATCAGATGCATTATGTACACATTCCCAGCAACAGTACAGTAAGTATTTTCTGGTTCTGTTTGTTTATTGAAAGAAGATGAAACTAAAGCTTAGAGATGTCTTAACAGTTTTCCCAGAGTATAATTAGGTGTCAAACCCAAGGCTGCTTGACTCGATCCCTTGCTGATAGCCATTGTACCACACTGCATCTTATCTGAGTTATAGTATCTGATTTCAGTGTCTCTTTTTCTTTCTTCAGGAGTCACATGCCATAGGAAAAAAGCCTGAAAATTCAGCAGACATGATTGAAGAAGGGGAGCTTATCCTATCTGTGAATATCTTGTACCCTGTTATATTTCATAAGGTAAGTAGTAAAACCTTTTGGATTTTATGGATAATAGTAACTTTTGTAAAAGTGTTTAATTATTTGAAGAGTCATATTCCTATGCTTACATTAAAAATAAACACACTGGGAGTGGTGGCTCATGCCTGTAATCTCAGCACTTTGGGAGGCCAAGGCAGGAGGATCACTTGAGGCCAGGAGTTTGAGACCAACCTGGGTAACATAGTGAGACCTTGTCTCTACTAAAAATCAAAAAAATTAGCTAGGCATGGTGGTGCACATCTGTAATCCCAACTACTTGGGAGGCTGAGGTGGGGAGATCACTTGAGCCTAGGAATTCAAGGTTGTAAGCGAGCTATGATTGCACCACTGAACTCCAGCCTAGGAGACAGCGTGAGACCCTGTCTAATAAATGCAAGCATATGCTGCCTATCTGATGTCTTATTTTTAGAGTTGACAATCTATAATCTTGTGCCATCTGTTCTAATAAGGAATATTGGAAATAAGGTCAAATTTCAAACAATCTCTCGATCCAATAGGATTACAGGTATAGTATTGAAATATATGCCTGATTTCTGCACTAGAAGCAACTGAAAGTATATGTAAATCCGTAATGATTCTAATTCTACTAATTCTTGAGGGATTTTTGCAGAATAGGTGGCTAATGGAGGAATTAGCCTATGTTCACTAATTTAGAATACTTGGGAAGTTATTGAACTAACCAGAGACAGCTCTTCTTTGATGAAAATACAGAACATTATTAAGTCAAGGGTATCTAGGAATCTCTTAGGAGAAAGAACTCTTTCCTAGGCCAGAGTGTATATATTCTTGATTCCTTAAATAGATGTGTCATAAATTCTGATGAGTTGTCATTGAAATATTAATATATATAAGTTGCACTTATGAATAAATAGGCTTTTACGAAGCATCTGGGATGTAGTTAGTACTAATTATCTTATTTGATTAAGATCTCAAATTGCTGGCTGGGTGTAATGGCCCACACCTATATCCTCAGCACCTTTGGAAGGCTGAGGTGGGCTGATCACTCGAGCTCAGGAGTTCAAGATCAGCCTAGACAAAGTGGCAAAACCTCATCTCTACAAAAAATACAAAAACTAGCTAGGTGTGGTGGTGTGTGCCTGTAGTCCCAGTTACTAGGGAGGATTGCTTGAGCCCGGGAGGTCAAGGCTGCAGTGAGCCAAGATCATGCCATGGCACTCCAGCCTAGGTGACAAAATGAGACTGTCCCTCACCACCACCCCCTTCTCCCCAGAAAAAGATCCCAAATGACCAATCATAAAAAGAAACCAAACCAAAGTATGAATCTGGGTTTATAACCTCAGGTTACAGTATAGATTGCCTGACCTCAATGAAGTAACTTTTAGGAAATTTTAAGACAGTCTTGCTAAATGAAGTTACATTCCAGTGGATCTTAATGCTCATGTCAGTTTGGTATCATCTTGATTATAAACTTTAGTTTAAACCAGAAAATTTCCATGGCTGAGTATGTCAGTTGTACCCATGGGATTTTTGTTGGTTTGTTTGTTTTTGAGACAGGGCCTTGCTCCATTGCCTAGGTTGGAGTGCAGCAGTACAATCGTGGCTCACTGCAGCTTCACTCGAGCAATCCTCCTGCCTCAGCCTCCCAAGTAGCTAGGACTACAAGCATGTATCACAACGCCCAGCTAACTTTTAAATTTTTTGTAGAGATGGGGTTTTGCTATGTTGCCCAGGTTGATCTTGAACTTCTAGGCTCAAGCAATCCTCCTGCTTCGGCCTCCCAAAGTGTTGGGATTACAGGCATGAGCCACTGTGCTTGGACATTCCATGCTATTCTAATTTATGGAGATGACTGAGTGATGACATGGAGAGGCTATAATGCCTTTGAAAGGAGATTTTTATGACATTTCCTTAGAGGAGGGGGCACACCATGTAGGGCCACAGGAAGAAGCATCATTCTCATTTAGGAGGCTGAAAGGGGAGAGGGGAAGGCGTAGACCACAGTTTTTATTGGGGTTTCTGTGGGAAAGACAAGGTAGGGAAGAGTAAACAGTTTAGGATTGGCTAGTTCGAACAATTCCAGTAGGTTTGGTGGCAGAGGGGCTGTCCCTTGTAGCCTGGTGCTTGGCCCTGGGTGGATTGAGGTTGAGGGAATACCAGGGGAAATAGTGGCTTGGTGTGTGGTAAAGGAGGTGGTTTCAGAGTGGCTCTGGATCACAGGGGAGATGTAAACAATTTTGACCATGAGTTTGGCCCTATAATTATTGGATGTGAAAATACAGAGCATCAAGTTATGGGGACAATTTAAAATTAAGAAAACCAGCAATTTAATTTTGATCTAGTCAGGACAGGATTTGTAGTTTTATCGCTTTGTCTCTAAATGAACACTTATTTATTCTTTGACTTTTAGCACAAAGAACACAAACCATACCAAACAATGCTGGTGTTGGGCAGTCAAAAACTCACACAACTGAGGGATTCAATTCGCTGTGTCAGTGACCTCCAGATTGGTGGTGAATTCAGCAACACTCCTGACCAAGCCCCTGAGCACATCAGCAAAGTAAGGTGATTTCCTCCCATAAAACAAAAGGAAATAACAAGCTAAGAAAATAGCGATTACTCTAGCTGGTTCATAAATGTCCCAGTAAATCCTTTTCTTCTCCTGCGGGATTCCATCAAACTACTACACTATCTCATTCCTTCCCTTTATCACTGGAACTTTTCCAAAGAAGAGGCTAGACTCTGTTTTGATTTCTTCATCTCTCATTTGTTTCTAAACTATTGTATGGAGACTTTTCCTTCTGGGCTAATAGTGACCACCTAATTTTCTTTTTTGTTTTTTTTGTTTTTTGTTTTTTTGAGACAGAGTCTCGCTCTGCCGCCCAGGCTGGAGTGCAGTGTCGCCATCTCAGCTCAATAGTGACCACCTAATTTTCTAAGCAGTTGGTCACTTTTCCATTTTTATGTAACTTGACCTCACTGTAGCATATGACTTTGCTGTTCATTCACTCGTTTGAAGCTCTGTCAGAGTTGTGATCTGTCATGATTGTGCCCAGCAAAAGGCTGGAGTCGACCTGAGAGCCTCAAATAGTTAGCACCCATTCTTCACCTTTCGCTGCCCAAGGACCAATACCCAACAAGGAGAGACCATATGAAGTTGGTCCTTGCTGGTGTTTCCCCAGTGTGTTGCTCTCAAAAGGAAAGAGAAGCCCTGCATACCCCCTGGATAAGGATGGAAAGGAGCAGTGTGGTAGACTGGCTACCCACAATGTTTTCAGAAAGGATCGTTTACCTAATAAAGCAGGAGGGCCTTGATCCCTTCCACATTTCATCATAGGGCAGGATTGAACTAAACCTGCTACAACTCTGGCAGAGGGCCTCAGGTTTACAGGGCCATTTCAGGGGAGGGATAGCATCTCCTAGAGATAAGTAAAAAGATATTTGGAAAAACAAGGATGGAGATAGTGTTTGGACAAGAACCAACACAATCTCCTTTTTTCCTGGGTCCTTTTCCACCAGCCACATAAATGTTGGTATAACTGAGGTTTCATGTTAACTTTTTTTTTTCTCCCTAGGCTGACATATAAGGCCTTTTATAATGATGCTTCCCAAATTAACTTTCTGAACTGTTTACTTGCTGCCTTTACACCTCATTCATCCATAGTGAATTTGTGTATTTTCATCAGTGTACCATACTTTTTCATGTCTCTGAGTATTTGAACATGGTAGGAAGCCCTTTCCCTACTTCATCCGTTTTGTGAGTTCATCCTCAGATTTCCAAACCCAGCTCAAAACTCACCAATTATATGCAATTTTTCTTGACTCCTTTCTTTGTTACCCTGGCACCTTTTCTTTTGTCCATTGTAGTATGTATTTCAGTATGCTGATTCAGTGTAATGTGTGTCCGTCTGCTCCACAGGCTGACTATATTCCAGTTTTTGGTGACTAGTGTGGAGACTAGCATATGGCTCACATGTAGATTTCACTTAAGTACCTGTTGAGTTATGCTGAAAATGGTTTTTAGATATTTAGGTTCTTCAGGGTTGCCATCTCAGTGCTTTTGGAGAGAAACAATAGGATAAGAAAAGTAGAATTTCAAAATTTTACGCAGAGCAGGAAATATGAGATTTATCTTTTTCTTTCTTTTTTTTTTGAATGGGGCTCTGTTGCCCAGGCTGGAGTGCGATGATGCAATCTCGGCTCACTGCAACCTTCACCTCCCAGGTTCAAGTGATTCTCGTGCTTCAGCC
The DNA here is from genome assembly GCF_028858775.2 of Pan troglodytes. Lineage (NCBI taxonomy): Eukaryota > Metazoa > Chordata > Mammalia > Primates > Hominidae > Pan > Pan troglodytes. The sequence continues at coordinate 100,456,507 of NC_072409.2, read as the reverse complement.
TCCCAAGTAGCTGGGATTACAGGTGGCCCCACTGTGCCCAGTTAATTTTTGTATTTTTTAGTAGAAACGGGGTTTCACCATGTTGGCCAAGCTGGTCTCGAACTCCTGACTTCAGGTGATCCACCCGCCTCAGCCTCCTAAAGTGCTGGGATTACAAGGTGTGAGCCACCGTGCCTGGCCAAGATTTTTCCTTAAAGCAGCGGTGGCAATCTTCTGCAAAGTTTTTTAACCTTGTGAAAAAAAACATAAGATGTAACTGTTAAATAATAAGATCAGTCTAAGAAGAAAAATCTGAATTTACCCTCTTCACTCCAACCATCTGAACATTGCTCAAAGCAGTTTGAGTCAGATCTGGGAATCGGTCTTACCTTCAGGAAACCCTGGAGAATGTTTGTCTGTCTGTTTTTTAATCAAGTCCAGTCTGGGCAACAACTCACTGTGTTGCCCAGGAGAAGGTTTTAACCAGGCTTTGTCAATTTACTTGGTCTGTACATTGCTGCTGATAGCTTCGGAAGTTTTTTAAGCAGGGATTAAATAACCCATAATTGTATTTTAAAATATTTACATATCTCCTGTTATATTGTTTCTGTCTCTTCTATTATTATTATTTTATATATATATATATATATATATATATATATATATTTTTTTTTTTTTTTTTGAGACAGAATTTTGCTCTTCTTGCCCAGGCTGGAGTGCAATGGCACGGTCTCGGCTCACTGCAACCTCTGCCTCTCGGGTTCACACGATTCTCCTGCCTCAGCCCCATGAGTAGCTGGAATTACAGGCATGCACCACCATGCCCGCCTAATTTTTGTATTTTTAGTAGAGATGGGGTTTCTCCATGTTGGTCAGGCTGGTCTTGAACTCCCAACCTCAGGTGATCTGCCCACCTCGGCCTCCCAAAGTGCTGAGCCACCAGGCCAGTCAGGGAAGTTTATCAGTGGATGACTTTTGATTTAAATGGAAAACATTTTTGTTCTTTTAGAGTTCACCTTGTAATTAATAATTATGCCAAAAGATAGTAAGTTGCTTAAATCACCTAAGATGAAGTTTTATGGCAGTGTTTTGTAAAACACAATTATATATATTAAACTTCATTTTGTTTCCAAAATAATAGTTATTTTTTTAGAACCTTTATTTTGGACCCTGCTTACCTCTTTGAGGGTGTAGAAATATATTAAGTGGCAGATTTTGTATTGTAGCAGCTAGTCATATGACATTAAGTACATTATACTTAATGTACATAATCTCCATAACAACCTATGAGGAAGGTAAAGGCTTTACTCACATTTTACATGGGAAAACAGGGTGAGTGAGATTTAGTGACTGGTCCAAGAAGAAACAACATAGCCAGTCTTGCAGGAGTGTCTGATGCGAACACAAGATAATCTGTAAGTGGGGGAATGAAGACAAGAAAGAAAAATGGAAGCTTCAAAGAAGTAGGAGAAAAATTAAAATATTAAGGTAAAATTATTTTAGTACCTGAAACATATCTCCTATACATAAATTGCTTTTGATCTTCACCACAATCCTGTAAGACATCGTGGCAGATATTATTATTCTCATTTCACAGATGAGAAAACAGGTCTGAGAAGTGATTGCTGCATACCAAAATCACAAAGCTAGTAAGTGGTAGGTTAAGGAAAAGAACTCAGGTCTTCTGACCCTCATTCAGGAGTCTAAATAGAAGGTGAAGGACCAGTTTAACAGAGTGCTTCTCAACTCTGGTTGCATGTTTTTTTCTAGAGAGCTTTGGAAAAATACTGATCCCCAAAGATTCTTAATTAATGAGTCTGAGTTGACACTTGTGTTTGGTGTTTTTGTGATTTGATTTTGCAGTCAGGATTGAGAGCCACTCCTTTGACGGACACTGTGGTAGAATGAGTTAAGAACCCTTGAAGGTTCCAACCAGTTGTGGTACAACTACAGTACCTGGGGCAAGATTGCTTGAGTAAAAATAGAAATTCAGATTCTGTCTGCCTAAGAGTTACTGAAAATGTAAAGAGAGAATTTTTGTAAAAACATTGCAAATACAAAAAAATGCCAGAAAAACATAGCTCGATGATCATTGTTATTACTGGGGAAACGTTAAAGATAGGACTTTGTTTAGTTTTTAGTTCTAGTATCCAACACTACTTACTGCTCTGTAAGTATAATAAAATAATGATGTTTATTTGATTTCTAATTGGGTTCCTTTCATGAATCTCAGGAGAATGTACACAGTTAGATCAAACATAGTGATTATAACAGCAATAGGGTAAAACTGAAAATAGTAGCAGTTTTTGTAACACATATTAGTGTGATTTTATGATATATCTATTTTGAATTAATACTTAGAGCAATTTCATCATTGTTAATAGTTGATTTTCTCTCAATACAATCTGTTTTCTTGTAGGACCTATACAAATCAGCCTTCTTTTATTTTGAAGGAACATTTTATAATGATAAAAGATACCCAGAATGCAGAGATTTGAGCAGGTATAGTTTCCAAAAATCTTCTCAAAGTCTTTCCTATTTCTAGTTATCAAAGTAGTGTTATCTCCACAAATCCTATTATTGGCCTATTAAGGACCTTTGCCAAGGAATTATTGATAAATCTTGTCTTGTGCATTACATACATCCAAAAAGAATTAGCCAGGCACAGTAGTCCCAGCCACTCCGGAGGCTGAGGCAGGAGAATCTTTTGAGGCCAAGAGTTCAAGGCTGTATAGCATGCTATAATCTCGCCTGTGAATACCCACTGCGTTCCAGCCTGGGTAATATAGCAAGACTCTGTCTCTAAAAAAATAAATAAATAAATCACCTTAACATGCATTATTAGTCTCTGGCCTTTACATATAAGTAATAGTGGCAAATTAACCTTTCACTATTTTTTCTGCCTATCCAGCATATACTATTGTTTGCCCTAGGTGATGGTGATATATATATATTGCTTAAGTACATAATATAGGAAAAATCTGTAAGCTCATTTTAATGAGACCATACTTTCATTATCAATGTCTTAACAATTACAGTATACAAGTATATATATTATTGTTGCCCTTTTAAAAAAAAAAAAATGAAAAAGTCTCGTTCTGTCACCCAGTCTGGAGTATGGTGGCACGATCTCAGCTCACTGCAGCCTCTGCCTCCCAGGTCAAGCCATTCTCGTGCCTCAGCCTGCCAAGTAGCTGGGACTACAGGTGTGTGCCATCATGCCCAGCTAATTTTTGTATTTTTAGTAGAGACAGGGTTTCAACATGTTGGCCAGGCTGGTCTTGAACTCCTGGCCTCAAGTAAGCCGACTGCATCAGCCTCCCAAACTGCTAACGTTACAGGTGTGAGCCACAATGCCCAGCATATTGTAGCCATTTTTAATCTGTATTCTAACCCAACAGTTCAAACCTATTGGTTTCAGCATTTTTTTTTTTTTGAGACAGTTTTGCTCTTGTTGCCCAGGCTGGAGTGCAATGGCGCGATTTCGGCTCACCACAGCCTCTGCCTTCCAGTTTCAAGCGATTCTCTTGCCTCAGCCTCCCCAGTAGCTGGGATTACAGGCAGGCACCACCACGCCCGGCTAATTTTGTATTTTTAGTAGAGATGGGGTTTTTCCATGTTGGTCAGGCTGGAGTCGAACTCCGGACCTCAAGCGATCCACCCACCTCGGCCTCCCGAAGTGCTGGGATTACAGGTGTGAGCCACCATGCGCAGCCTTGCATTTCTTTATACTATAAATAATTGAAGACCCCAATGAGCTACTGCTTATGTGGGTTATAACTATCACTATTTATAATATTAAACATTGAAACTAAGAAGTATTTGAAATATTAAATAATCTCATTACATACTAACATTTTGTGAAAAATATTTTTCAAAACACAATGAGTGGCGTTGTTACACATTTTGCATTTAAGCTAAAGTGATGCACATCATTGTAACCTGCAGAAAACTGATCCCTTATGAAAATTCAGCGTTCCTAATCTCAACATGTGTCAAACATTTTGGTCTTCATCTCAAGGTGGCAACTGTCCAGTTAGTTGGGTGAGCTAGGTTAATGTGAATTACTGCAATCACAAACTGTTTGCTGTAGTTTTTAAGTTTTTGTGGAAAAATGATATATCCTTGCCTTTTCCCCCCTCAGAACTATCATTGAGTGGTCAGAGTCCCATGATAGAGGCTATGGAAAGTTTCAGACTGCTAGAATGGAAGATTTCACCTTCAATGACTTGTGTATTAAACTGGGTTTTCCTTACTTATACTGTCATCAGGGAGACTGTGAACATGTCATTGTCATTACTGACATAAGGTAGGTGACAGCACTTAAGACATTTTGTTACCTTTTTTTTTCTTTATTTCAGAGTACAAAACCAGAGATAGTTTTTTTAAAAATAAGAGGAATAAAAGTAATAACCATTGCAACTTGGCTTGGGAGCAGCAAAAATACTGTCTTCTTTCCATGCAAATACCAACTCTTTCCATCCATTTGCATCCTCTATTGTTCATTATTTTGGAAAATCTTTAAGAAATACTTTACTACTACATGGTTAAAAATCTATTAATACTTTAAAAAGTATCTCTATTTTGTATTAAATAGCTGTTATTCAGATAGTACTTATCCATTTATATATAACATTGCAACTTTGTTTTTAGGTTTGTCTTTTTGCCAAAATTTGAAGAAGATAAAAGGGAATTGGAGGAAGAGTAATTCTAATATTTGACAAATGTGAAGTCTTAATGCTTTGACAAAGATTTAAATTGGGAAGGAGCTAAGATAGTCTAAAATAAGACTTAGGGATGAGTTATAAATTTTAGACAGCTAATAGCTCTATTCCATGAATAAGGCTATTCATTTCCTCTTTATTTAGGAAATCACAGTTTAAGAAGGAATACTATGTACGAATAAAGCCTGCTCCGTTGCTGGTTTGATTCCTTATGAGAGACCATTTAAAAGTTTTTTGTGGAACAATAATGTACCTATGTTTGACCAGTAATTAGAAACCAGTAATTACTGGTATTAATTAGTAATTTATTATACCACTAATAGAAACTGATGTTTGCCAGGTGCAGTGGCTCACGCCTATAATCCCAACACTTTGGGAGACTGAAGTGGGCAAACTGAGCCCAGGAGTTCGAGACCAGCCTGAACAATACGGTGAAACCCTCTCTACAAAGAATACAAAAATTAGCTGAGCATAGTGGTGTGTGCCTGTAATCCCAGCTACTCAGGTTAGAACGTGAGGATTGCTTGAGACCAGGAGGTCAAGGCTGCAGTGAGGTATGATCATGCCGCTGCATTCCAGCCTGGGTGACAGAGTGAGACCTTGTCTCAAAAAAAAAAAAAAAAAAGAAAAGAAAAGAAAAAAAGAAAGAAGCTGATGCTTTCAGAAAGTCCCTGCTTCCATTTTTGGTCTTACTGACTCTTCTCCAAAATTTTGTATCCCATGCACTCCATCTCAGGAAACTATCAGAAGATGTAAAAGTGCTTCACAGAAAGTGTAAACCATGAACAAGAAAGACATGGAATGCAACACAGAATAGGTTAAATAGACATAAAAGGGATTCTCAGAATTATGGAAAAGTGAAATCCCAGTGTGAGAGCTTTACACCAGACCCGGAGATTTGATCAAGGGTCTGGAGCCAGGAGCATACAGAACTCAGGAAGGATGTCTGGGAGGAAAAATAGAACTGGTAGACTCCCGGTTGTTCACTGTTCTGTCAGAAAATAGGTGACTGAATTCGTGACAGGTACATTGAAAATTAAGCAAATGGGCCAGGCCCGGTGGCTCACGCCTGTAATCCCAGCACTTTGGGAGGCCAAGGCGGGCAGATCACGAGGTCAGGAGATCGAGACCATGCTGGCTAACACAGTGAAACCGTCTCTACTAAAAATACAAAAATTAGCCAGGCGTGGTGGTGGGCACCTGTAGTCCTAGCTACTCGGGAGGCTGAGGCAGGAGAATGGCGTGAACCCGGGAGGTGGAGCTTGCAGTGAGCTGAGATCGTGCCACTGCACTCCAGCTTGGGTGACAGAGCAAGACTCCATATCAAAAAATAAATAAATAAGAAAATTAAGCAAATGCAAATGGGAGAGAATTAATAGATTAATAGCTACAAAACAAAATGTCATCCAACAGATGTCAACTGTGTGGCTTAGGTAGAAGTAGCACTAATTCGTCCTGAATTAAATATCTGTTTAACCAAAATTATGGTAGTTCTGTGGTGAGAAGTTGAGGAGCTAAATTCTAAACAAACAATTAAGAATGGAAAACAATTGCCCCTAGGGAAGAAGAATGGGGAGGCAAGAGCCAGAATAATACATAAACCTTGGATTTATATGACTTTTAAAATTATAGACAGTACATTTATGTCTTTGATGTTATTAAAATTTTATATCAGCAGCCTGGCATGGTGGCTCATGCCTGTAATCCCAGCACTTTGGGAGGCCAAGGTGGCCAGATTACTTGCAGTCAGGAGTTCAAGACCGGCCTGGCCAACATGGTGAAATCCTGTCTCTACTAAAAATACAAAAATTAGCCAGGTGTGGTGATGGGCGTCTGTAGTCCCAGCTACTTGGGAGAGTGAGGCACGAGAATCACTTGAACCCGGGAAGCAGAGGTTGCAATGAGCCAAGATCGTGCCATTGCACTCCATCCTGGGTGACAGAGCAAGACTGTATCAAAAGAAAAAAAAAATTATATAAGCTGTTCTGCCTGCTCTTCCTTTCAAATGTGGGAAAATGTGCTGGCCTTGTAATAAACATAAGATGGAAGGCAATCCCCTATTCTCTCTGATGGTCTTATTTTTCGTATATTTTTCTTTTTTTTTTTGAGACGGAGTTTCGCTCTGTTGCCTAGGCTGGAATGCAGTGGCATGATCTCAGCTCACCGCAACCTCTGTCTCCTAGGTTGAAGCAATTCTCATGCCTTAGCCTCCCAAGTAGCTGGGATTACAGGCACGTGCCACCTTGTCCGGCTAATTTTTGTATTTTTTTTTTTTTTTTTTTTTGAGACCGAGTTTCGCTCTTGTTGTCCAGGCTGGAGTGCAGTGGCGTGATCTTGGCTCACCACAACCTCTGCCTCCCAGGTTCAGGCAATTCTTCTGCCTCAACCTCCTGAGTAGCTGGGATTACAGGCATGCGCCACCACGCCCGGCTAATTTTGTATTTTTAGTAGAGACAGGGTTTCACCATGTTGGTCAGGCTGGTCTCGAACTCCCGACCTTAGGTGATCCGCCCACCTCAGCCTCCCAAAGTGCTGGGATTACAGGCGTGAGCCACCATGCCAGGCCTAATTTTTGTATTTTTAGTAGAGACGGGGTTTCACCATGTTGGCCAGGCTGGTGTCGAACTTCTGACCTCAGGTGATCCGCCCATGTCGGCCTCCCAAAGTGCTGGGATTACAGGCAAGAGCCACTGCGCCTGGCCTTTTCCGTACATTTCTTATAGTGTAGGCCTATTTCTATAAACAACGTGATTCCAAGGCTGAAGGATAAAAACATGACCATTAGACTCATGGTAACTTCTTGATACAGTGATCAACAAAAGAAACATGATTTGTTTGAGTGTCAAAGAAAAACAATTTACACTTTTTTTTTTTCTTGAGAGGGGATGTCACTCTGTTGCTCAGGTTGGAGTGCAGTGGCAAAATCATGGCTCAATGCAGCCTCAACCTCCTGGGCTCAAGTAGTCCTCTTCCCTCAGTCTTTCCCATAGCTGAGATTATAGGCATATGCCACCATGCCTGGCCAATTTTTCTATTTTTTGTAGAGACAGGGTCTCACTTTGTTTCCCTGGCTGGTCTTGAACTCCTGAGCTCTAGCGATCCTCCTGCCTTGGCCTCCCAAAGTGCTGGGATTGCAGGCGTGAGCCACCACATCTACCCTTTTATTTTTTTAAACAGTTTACATTTATTAAGAGTATGCAATGTAGGGCTTTTTAAAAGGCAATTTATAGAAGTCATTTTTATCTTACAGGTGGATTTAATCATTCATTGCCATTCCATAATACCAACTATCAAAAGGTTAATTATTTTCTGATGGTGAAAGTTTTAATTTTAAAAAAATCAAATTTTAGAATTGTTAGAGACCTTTAGAACAATTTTGTGTAGTCCTTTCATCTTTCAGAAGAATCTGAAGTCTGTCATCATTTAAAGGATTTACCCAAAGCCATGGAGCTGATTAGCGGCAGAGTAGAGATTGACTTCCATTTCTTTTTTAATAAAAATTATGAAACTTCTTAAAGGTTTCATAATTCTGATACTTAAAACTAAGATTCTACCAATTCATATTATGCCAGGAGTCAGATTTAGATGTTAATAAAGGAGACATTAAAAAAACAAGAGGTACATTGTAACAACCAGTTAATCTAGGTAAAATATCACTGAGTAGCTTTGCCCAAATTATGTTTCATTACAAGGTACTAAATGTTAGCCAGGTGTCGTGGCTCACAGCTGTAATCCCAGCACCTTGGGAGGCTGAGGTGGGAGGATCGCTTGAGACCAGGAGTTTGAGACCAGCCTGGACAACATAGTGAGACCGTGTCTCTACAAAAACTTAAAAAATTATCTGGGTGTGGTGGTGCATGCTTGTAGTCCCAACCACTGGAGAGGCTGAGGTGGGAGGACTGCTTGAGCACAGGAGTTTGAGGCTACAGTAAGCCAAGATCATGCCACCATACTCCAGCCTGGGTAACAGAGTAAGACCCCATTTCAAATAAATACAAATAAAAGGTACTAGTGTTAAGCAAAGCAAGGATTCTCTGGTAGAATACATTCAAGAAATGTTCTACATAATAACTCCCTCTTAAGGGGGGATCACAGTGTACATTACCATAAAGGGATTTGAGAAGCCTAAGGAAAGAAAACCTTGTTTAATCCAAAATGCTCTTGGAGAAAGTATTTTGTGGAACAGAATTTGGTCAAACATGGCATAACAAGTAATTCAGCAACATCTTGTAAGCAAAAATTGAAAATACCTATTTTCCTAATACTCAGGTACAGATATATTTAATAGCTCATAAAAATTTGTCACTTAATATTTGTCACCTTAATATCTTTATTTTCCCACGAACAAAAGGCTTGTGCATCATGATGACTGCTTGGATAGGACATTGTATCCCCTCCTTATCAAGAAGCATTGGCTATGGACCAGAAAATGTTTTGTTTGTAAAATGTATACAGCTAGGTGAGTGATAATGTATTTTTTTTTTCTCTGAGAAATGGTAGTTTTGACTTTTGGTATTTTGTTTTCCACTTTGGATCTAAGAATATTTGTACTTTAGGTTATAAATATGAAGTATCATCTAGTAGGGAAGTGCCAGAAAATCAATTTAGTGAGTTAAAACTAGCATTCTTAAATAGTAAGGAAATATTATATGTACACAAGTCCAGGGATAGGTCAAATTTCAGGCTTATAAAATGTATACAGCTAGGTGAATAAAAATAAAAGTTACTAGTGTTAAGCAAAGCAAAGAATTCTCTGATAGAATACATTCAAGAAAAGCTCTGTACAATAACTCCCTGTTAGAGGGTCACAGTGCACATTACCATAAAGGGATTTGGGAAGTCTAACCAAAGAAAACCTTGTTTAATCCAAAATGCTCGAGAGCCATGTTCTTTCTGCCTCTTGTCCACATAGTTTACATAATCAGCTTCATCAATAAAACCACAGCACATCACATGAAGTTAAAATATAGTTTTGTAAAATTTTTACTTTATGTGATTCTACATGTTTAGATTATAAGGCATTTCTTACTGTGGGTCAGTAAAAAAAAAATTTGTTGCTTTTGGAGGCTGAGGTGGGAGGATCGCTTGAGGCCTGGAGACCAGCCTGGACAACACAGCAGTAACTATAAAAAACATATTAAAAAAATCTGAAAGCCACTCAGAGGAAAGGAAATTTAGTACAGGTTGAGCGTTCCAAATTTCAAGAATCAGAAATCCAAAACCTGAAAGTGTTTGGCAACATCTGATGCTCAAATGATCATTGGAGCATTTTGGATTTCAAATTCTCAGTGGGATGCTCAACCGGCAAATATATGCATAATATATTTAAAAATCTGAAAAAAATCTGCAATTTGAAATACTTCTTTCTGGTCCCAAGCATTTCAGATAAAGGATACTCAACTTGTATCTTCAGTTTGTTTTCGCCACCCCACCACAATATTCTTTTCTGAAAGATCAATAGGAAAACATGATAAAGTGAAAATAATGTTAAAAGCAAACATTCCATGAGATGCAGAATTCAAACATACCATACAATAGCATCTTCATGCCATTCAACATTTTGGTTGAATAATGTTGCCCATATTGCTATTTGTATATACTTTATAACATAATCTTGAGTTCTAGGTAAAAAGAGTTATATAGTTTTCAAATTAACCAGTACTCATTTATCAGTTAAGAAGGTATATTAAGCAAAAGTCTATCAGATTTGTAGCATCTAATTTTGCCATGGTTTTTCAAGATGGTCTGTTAGAAGAAAATGACTATATTCGTACTTGGAGGATAGGTATGTCGTGGCAAATGTGTGATGCTTTCAAATAGATTTATATTCTTCCTTTAAGGGTAAGTATTACAGAGAAACAGCATTCTCCAGTGTTTCTTAATGTTAGATGCCCTTTCACTTTGTAGAGAGAGTATTGGTGGTGATGTATTTGTATCTATGTATACAAAATTAAGGGATTATTATGCATTAATAACAGACTGATAAGGAAATAGAATGTTATATTTACATATTGCTACAGGTCATAAAGCATGTTAAGTATGGCAAATTTGATTGTAATGATGTACTTCTTTTTTTAAAAACTGCAGATGGGTGACGAACAATGACAGTTTTGCACCAGAGGACCCATGCTTCTTTTGCGATGTTTGCTTCCGAATGCTGCACTATGATTCAGAAGGCAACAAACTGGGGGAATTCCTTGCTTATCCTTATGTTGATCCTGGAACCTTTAATTAAGAATAGCTACACTCACAAAAGTACCCCCTCATGAAATCACTGTTCTCTTGGATGGTTACCTTATTTCTAAGAAACGCCACTGAGGAACAGGATCCACTTTCAACAGTCCTCTGAAGCTATCAAAAAAAAGTCCAAATCACAGATTTTCTTATAATGATAGTATTTAAATGTTTATAACATAGTTTAATTTTATATTTATTCCAGATAGTATTTAATTTAGTGCTTTTTACCCATTTTGAGTTGAGTTGTAGTACTTTATATATTCTGACTTTAAATCCTTTGTCAGACACACATATTCTTTCTCCCAATCCATGCCTTCCCTATTCATTCTCTGTCAGAGTTTTTTGCTAAAGATAGAATTATTAATGATACATCAAGTAGTGGAAGTGTTTTGAAAATTCTTTGAAGAATGTGAGAGCTACACCTTCTACCATGAGGCTTCCAAGGTAAAGATCCTTCAAATAACTGTAATGGAAATTAGGGAGAATGAATTATTTACAAATAAGACAAAATTAATAGCTTTGGGATTATTTATTTTTTGAGACAAAATCTCGCTCTTGTTGCCCAGGCTGGAATACAATGGCGCAATCTCAGCTCACTGCAGCCTCCGCCTCCCGGATTCAAGTGATTCTCCTGCCACAGCCTCCTGAGTAGCTGGGATTACAGGCACCTGGCACCATGCCTGGCTAATTTTTGTATTTTTAGTAGAGACGGGGTTTCACCATGTTGGCCAGGCTGGTCTCAAACTCCTAACCTCAGGCGATCCACCCGCCTAAGCCTCCCAAAATGTTGGGATCACAGGCGTGAGCCACCGCGCCCGGCTGCTTTGGGGGAATTTAATCTTAGTGTGCTGTTTAGTAATGTTAGGTTTTGTTTTGAAGGAAACTAGGCATACAAGACATGTTAATAAGACAATGTGAATAATGAATTTAAAAAGATCTTGAGTATATACTCATAACTCCAGAAATAACATTAACTTGAAGCTTTATTTCTTGACAAAAGCTTTATGAATGTTACGAGTTTAAAATATGTCAATTTAATACTATGATTTAAAAAATAGCAGATTTCGTATGACTGTGGGGACATGGAAAAATCAAGATCCTATTGATTGCTAGCTCTGGCTCACTTATTCTCCGGTAATGATACTATTGGATATATACCAAAATTATATAAGCAAAAAGAAAAAAAATAAGTTTTCCTGGCCCAGGTCTTCCATTCTTCTGGTCCCCTTACTATAGTAATTCTAGTTACTCTCATCTTATTCTGAGAAAAAAAAAAAAAAAAAAACTTTTTAAACTTATTTTTTGACATAGGGTCTTACTGTGTCACCCAGGCTGGAGTACAGTGGCGTGATCTTGGCTCACTGGAGCCCTGACCTCCCTAGGCTCAGGTGATCCTCCCACCTCAGCCTACCGAGTAGCTGAGACATGGTGGCACAGGCCACCATGGCGGGCTAATTTTTTTATTTCTTGTAGATACAGGGTTTCACTATGTTGCACAGAATAGTCTCGAACTCCTGACCTCAAGTGATCCATCCGCCTTGGCCTCCCAGAGTGCTGGGATTACAGGCATGAACCACAGCACCCAGCAAAATAAACTTTCTTTATTTTCAGGTCTAGACCATCAGATAGATTTATTCAAATATTTTCTGGGAACCTTTATGGGTAGAAAATTTAATACTGTTTAGAAAACTTTTAGGAATACTATAGATTTCAAATGCATCATTTAAAATAAATAAATTCCACTTTCTCCTAGGTTGTATTTAAATTTGACTATCTGGATGGCTAAGAACAGACATTTATCTTATACATGGAAAACTGACGAAACCTATAAGCCTATGTGTTTGACAGTGAAGTATGTTTTATGGATTTAAATGCCACAAACAGTTAAGTCCATTGGCTTGGAGATGACAAGCACGAGTTTCTGGTATGTCTAGTGTTCTCATTCACTGATTCAGTCAGTACACAGATAATCAGTATAGAGAACTTAAGAGGCTGGCTTATGTTATACCTAAATTTTTACTTTCTTGTATACAACAATGCTAAAATTGAGCAGATTGATAACTGCCAGCAAACCATAGATTTAAGATAAATGAATGATTTACCCAACCCTAAAATTCCATGGGTAAAAATTTTGATTCCTTTATTTTCAATACTGCGTTCCTTATAGGTCTTACATGCATATGCAAGGATATTTTATCTTATTCATTCATTTCATACTCTCAAAACACCAAACTTCAAAAAGTTAATTATTGTCATAATGCATTATTCCATGTGTGGTGTCAGTTCATTTTAGCGGACAAAGAAAAAACATGCCAGTTAAAACATTTCTGCTACTGGGATTCTTTATTAATTATTTGAGAATGTTGTTCTGCTAGTTCTTAAAGTTAACTTTTTCATCAAAGACTCAGGTACCTATTGTTGTTCCCCTGGTGAAACTGAGGAGAAAAGTTAATCAACCAGGTTACTCCCACAGTTTGCCCGTGTGTTATGTATCAGTTATACAGGTATCCCACCAAGTTCAAGTCAAAAGAAATTCCTAACTTTGTATATTTCTGGAGCTATAAAACCCCTGATTTAAGACAGCTTTTCTCTTTTTTCGAGGCAGCTTTTCTTTATGCTTATTTCAATCAAATGTAACACGCCTGTCAAATTACATGTAACACATTACCTAATGAAGATAGGCAACTGAAAATGTTGTCATGAACATGTCAAACTGCTTGGTAGTTGAATTTGACTTTTATATAATAGTGGATACACATGCACAGAAGTCACTAGAGAAGCAATAGCTATTTCTTTAAACATTCTTCAGGCCTCAGTACCATTTAAGGACAATTAGACATTCTAGTTTTACTAGGAGAAAGGTCAGTCATCTCTAACATTGTGTTGCAGAATTACATGACACAAACATAAACACATTTCTGCCTATTAAACCAGTTTCTTTGTTTCTAAAGAGTTTAATGATACGGGTTTGCTATTTCCATTAGAGCATCCTTTTTCTGGCCAATCGGACAAAATAAAGTTAGCAAAGCCCTCACAGCACCCTATGAAAAATCTCTGCTCTTATACAGGATTAGATGCAGACCTCATCTTGACCTACCATCTGTAACCAGGTAAGTGTGTGAGTAGGAACACAGACAGCAGTACTGTATCAGCAAAATCTATCATATTATTTGAAATCACTGGATATAATATTAATTATAAAGTGTATGGTTCTCTCCAGTTGTTCACATACCAAATCCCAATCAGTTCTCAGATTCAGATAGATGTATCTGCAGTTTCTCCAAGCAGCTAAGAAAACCTTCAATAGTCAGTTCTGCTTGGTCATGGTATGACTCTTTTTTTTTTTTTTTTTTCTTTTTGAGATGGAGTCTTGCTCTGTCTCCCAGGCTGGAGTGCAGTGGGGCAATCTCAGCTCACTGCAACCTCTCCCTCCCGGGTTCAAGCAATTCTCCTGCCTCAGCCTCCCGAGTAGCTGGGATTACAGGCACGTGCCACTGCGCCCGGCTGATGTATGACTCTTTTATCCAGTAATCAAAACACATACGTACATACACACACATACCAGCCCAAAAGAGGTGTTAAAACATACATATTACACGTACTTTTTGGAGGGGTGGGGTGGGGGTTATCTATCTCAAAATTACCTCTTGGTGCCTTGTCAAGCTGTGGAGTTTTGACCACACACACAAATTGAGCCAATGAACAATTTCAATGATCCTGAAAGTTCTTAAGTCTTATGAATAATTATCAAGAGTTCTGAGAAGTTATCTGTAAATCAGCCTATGACACCAAGCACATTTCTTGAGAGTTATGATTAAAGAAACAGCAATTATGCTTGAAGCGAACATACATCAACTAGTTAGAGCAAGGTCAGCCTGTACAAGCTGACATAAATTATGAGAATGATGCTCTATCTCTAGAATTTGAATATTCTGTGGCTTCTTTGTAAAACTATAGATCTGGTGGGTCATGGGAAGAAAGGGAGGGTGAACAAAAGATAAATATTACCTTTATTTTTTATCATCTTGAGCTTACTGTTTGTTTAGTTACCCCGTTTCCCAAAACAACACCTCTGTGACCAGTTAACTAAGAAATTATTTCCTTGGCAGCAAACCCAGAATTCCATCACTTACTCTTGTAAATAGCAAGAAAGTAATTTACTAGCAGAGTTTGATAGAAAAATTCTTTAATCAAAACAAGTTTACACGTTGAACTTATGGCTTAACTAGAATAAATCTAAGTTAAAACTGTATAAGGACCAAACAGATAATGACTGGTATATGTGCAGGTTCTCTCAAAACGGTGATTCCTAGTTCCATTATAAGACCTCTTTAAAAGCAAAAATGCAATTCTGTAGATGAAAACAGTTATCTCAGAGGGTCAACCATACAATGTCATACAGAGACGCTGGTCTTAAGCCATTTTTTTCCATATTCATATAATTTCAAAACATGAGAAGTATCCTACTTGCTGAGAAGTGCCAAATGACCCTAATATTCAAAGTATCTTAGAAATGCTATCCTTTAGTTAACATACCCTTAAATTTTGTAACATTGATTTTACCCTGGATTTAGTCCATACACGTCAATGTACAGACTTATCAAAGTACAATGCTGGAACAACTAGTGTTTGTATTTTTGGAATCTAGAAAATAAAAATAATATAGCCATGATTTCAAATAGGTGAGTTTCCTTATATAACATTTATTCATATTTATTGTATAAGCATCATGATTTTTTCTTCCAATTAAGTACTATTTAGTGACTTCCTAAAGACATTTTTAACAACATTCCTCAAAAATAAACTTACTTAGTTTTCAGTTTTAGTTACTAGTGCCTGCCTATAAAAGGACCTTAAATGATTTAACCCTAAAGCCAGATTCATTCCTATATATACCCAGTCAGTTATCTGCAAAGAAGTCCTAAGACTTCACTGAATGCCCAGCCACAAAACTAAATTACCTTCAAAAATTAATGTTTTATAGTTTGTAGAATTCTCAGTTCAATGTCAGTTGCTTAATTAGTTGTCATACCAAAAAAAACCATACAGAGCACACATTGTTCCAAAGAAGCTGGATAATGTAGCACAATGTAGACTGTGAGATTAAAATTACCTTTTGATAAAAAGGGAGTGAGTACTTGTATAGAAGTAACATTTTATCTACCATAAAAATGTGTAACTTCTACAAAACCCACAAACAGTGAAAAGACAGTCTGGTAAATCCAAGGTTTGTAAAAACTATGCACAAAACCCACAGTATTTGGGAAAAGAGGCAAGGTTTATACAAGTAGCAGTTTTAAAAATGTAACTTTGTTCTACTATCAATTACACATTAACATACACACACTAATTGAAAATATGCTACAACCATGTCTGGAAAAGCAGTTTAACATTTTCTAAATGGATTTTATCCCACATTTACTGTATAATGTAGCTGTTAATACTGCACAAGTACACTTAGCAATAATGTTTACTTTACTTTAAAACAAAGATAAAGGGATTTTCTCCCTCAAAACAAGTTTTCAACATCAAACCTATGCTTATAAAAATTTAAAACTTTCAGCAGTCTATTTCAAATGAAAACCATTACAAACTTCTCAAGTGTTCTCTATATTCCAGGTATGTCAACCTAGTTATCTAGTGTAGAATCCTTCAGAGATATTTCAGTCTCTCTCTCTTCACTGGATGGCCTGAAGAAAAGGGGGAAAGGTACAACTGGAATTAGGATTTTCTCCTGATGAAGGAAAAAAAGACATTAAGTCTGCATTATATTTTAAAACCCATGAAAAGATTGAAACCAACCAAACAAAAGAAAAACTTGACTTGTTATTAGAACAGTCATTATTTTTTTCTTCTTCAAAACTGTTATTTTACCATGTTGTATCTTCTTCCCAAAGTAATATGCAGATGAAGCAAAATAACTCAGCAAAGTGTCATGGACCAAGCCCTTTCCATCATTTCTAGCATAAAAGTGAATTCTCTTTAAAGAACATGAGAATGTTTTATATCTGTGATACCAACATATTTCAAAATCTTAATAAAAAGAGAGGTTGATACACACATAGACAACAAGATTTCCCTCAATTTCAGAATTAGAAGGGATGCTTCTATCTAACTCCTTCAGATACACAGTGGAACAAACCAAGACTTCAACTATGGCTCCATAGCCTATTTTAGGGTGGGTATTAAAAAATAGCCTGTGATGGCTGGGCGTGTTGGCTCACACCTGTAATCCCAACACTTTGGGAAGCCAAAGTGGGTGGATCACCTGAGGTCAGGAGTTCGAGGCCGGGCTGGCCAACATGGTGAAACCTCATCTCTACTAAAAATACAAAAAATTAGATGGGCGCGGTGGCAGGTGCCTGTAATCCCAGCTACTTGGGAGGCTGAGGCAGGAGAATCGCTTGAACCCAGGAAGTGGAGGTTGCAGTGAGCACGATCGTGCCATTGTACTCCAGCCTGAGCAACAAGAGTGAAACTCTGTCTCAAAGAAAAAACAACAACAACAAAAAAAACTGTGATTCTCCATCTAACTTTTTACAATTATCCTTTCACAATTCAAGAAAGTGTGAATGCAAGTCATTACTAACAGTATCTCAGTAAAAGTAGTCCAGGAGCAAATATTTTCTTTTTAACTGGGTTCCCAGCTAGTTCCATTCCCTTGAATTCAGTGGCAAAGTCACTGTCAATAAAAGGTTTTTACTCTTCTTCCTTTTTGAATTGTAACTTGCTTACTGAATTCAGGAATTGGGTGATCAAAAGATAACTGCTTATTATAGTAAGATAACCTTGGAACAGAACTGTGATTAAAAACCTGAATAATAAAAAACACACAAGACCCATTAAAACCTATTCCTCACTTTTTCTTCGTGCTGGCTTCATGGTTGTCTTTGCTGTCTTCATTGCTCTCCCCGTTATGTTGTGGCTGATTACCATCTTGAGCATCAGATCCTCCATTTAGAGTCTTTGACCCTTGCGAAGGAATCCAATGGAAAAACTTTGTTAAAGCTTACAAAATAATAATTGAAGGTATCCACTAAAGATCCAGAATCAAAATACAACATGGCCATCGTGTTTCTACTACTTAATGTCTTTTATTTGAAATTACATTGTAATACAGCCCTCTCTTGAATGTTAGAATTGGGTTTTGATGCTTTGTCAAAAAGGGGAGCAGATGACCACCAGAGGCTTTGGGTAGCTAAGGCACCATAAAAAGCAGGTTAACTATGGGTACAGGAAGTGGATTATTAATCTGATTGTTCTGGTTGTTACTATTACCAGGAAGACGACAGGGTGTTGTAATTCTTAGCGTATTCATTTATTCTACTACGGAAAAGCAATGTGAATCAAATTTTAAAATTTACTATTTTAGAACAAAGTGCTAAGGAGTATTTCCTAATTGATACTTTTGTGCCTAATAAAGGGGGTTTTCCTGTAAGTCGTATTAATAATTCTCTAAGGGGACCCATGTCATTCCCCAATAAAGCAACAAAAACAAAAAACCAACCGACTGCTTTTGAAATGCCAGCTTTTACCTTAAGCAGCTGCCACTAAGATGTTTAATAACAAGACTGGAGGAGCTGATAATGGTACTATGATTCTGTTTTAAGAGTCTTTCATACATTCTGAAATGTTTATGAGTGAAATGGTATGTCAGGGATTTTTTGTAAAACAACTTTCAAGAGGGGCATAGAGAAAGCTTATGGGCTACAAAAGCACAATGATCATAAACTGAACTACCAAAGCTGGATGACAAGGACATGAGAAGTTATTTCTATTTGTATACGTTATAAATTTTTCCTAATACAAATGAAAAGAAAATAACTACTGTTAGTAATAAGTACTAGCAGGATTTAACTACTGCTAAAGTTAGTGAAAAAAGTAGAAGCTAAGGTTGAGTGCTTTACATATATGCTACACATCTAAGTGCTTTGTAAGACTTTATCACCAGGCGCGGTGGCTCATGCCTGTAATCCCAGCACTTTGGGAAGCCAAGGCAGGTGGATTACCCTAGGTCGGGAGTTCAAGACCAGCCTGACCAACATGGAGAAACCCCGTCCCTACTAAAAATACAAAATTAGCTAGGTGTGGTGGCGTATGCCTGTAATCCCAGCTACTCTGGAGGTTGAGGCAGGAGAATCGCTTGAACCCAGAAGGTGGAGGTTGTGGTGAGCCGAGATCACGCCACTGCACTCCAGCCTGGACAACAAGAGCGAAACTCCATATTATTAAAAAAAAAAAAAAAAAAAGGACATGGCATTAATACTGTGAAGTCTGTTCAGGGTAACTCAGCAGCATCATCAGAATACCTGTATCAAGTAATGGCAGGTGTAGTCTCCACCTATGAGGCTGTGTTTTAATTTAAAAGGCTACTGTACGCTATTTTACTTTTTAGGTGAGAAGAAAACATCAGAAGCAGCTGAGCAACCAGGAAGTGGGTACTCTAGGGATTAGGAGGCATTGTGATGGATGGGTTTTTAAAAATTGTTTATCCAGAGTCATCTGCCTCATGAGCAATGGTTTCTGCCTTAGAAGTCAAATATAAACTGACATGATTTTTTGTTCTCAATGCACACTGCTCTAGTCCTTCAATAGGCCCATCAGATTTTCACCATTTTGCCTTTGTATACTTTTTCTGTGGCGTATACACAGTGAAACTATGTATGAAAGCCATTTTTAAAAGCAGTCCTGGCAAATGGTTTAAAAACTGGTGTGAAATTGTTGGCTTTTTACCACATACCTGTTTGTTCCTTCTCTAGCTTTTTGTTTGGCCCTTTCTTCCCTTGATCTTTGGTTTTATTCGCTTCCTCATGCTGTCTTTGTTCAGCAAGAGATTTATTCAGCACTTGTGTGATCACGGAATCTCCTTCACCAACCAAGAACATGTTCTTAAACTTGTTATACAACATTGTAGACTTTTCCATGATAACCTGACTAACTTTGAATCGCCGTATCTGAGAAAACAATATACATTCATCATAATTGTTTTCCTAATTGATTTTTTAAACAATTTTTAAATGAAGTAATGACAAAATTCAAAGAATCCACATGACTTGAAATCACTTACTTTTTTCAGTGTAGTAATCATCTCTGTGTGTTTCTGAGCTTGTTGCATTGTGACCTGAAGTGAAGCAAGTTCATCCAAGGCCTCAATGCATCTGTTCACATCCTTCATGACAAAACAGTAATTTCATAGCTATTAATTATCTTAACACTTAAACAATCTGTTTCTAAAGATCGTTTCAAAAAAAAAAAAAGGTAGTGCAAAATGACCAGTAATTATCCCTTAAATTTACATACTCATAAGATCATGTGAGAAAATAAAAGATGAAGCTATAAATGCAGTACTGAAGTATTAAATGAAGTTAAACACTTACAAGATTATCAATTTTGAGTGAATTTTTAATCTCAGCATGTATCCTTTGAAGTCGAGAATCCATTGATGTTTCTACAAATTAAAATATGTGAAAAACAGTGAACAGTTTTTCCAAAACCAGTATTTCTGTATACAGGCTAAGTATAATGAATTAGTGGACTTAAAAAAAAATGTTCTTAGTAATCTTTACTAAGAAGCTCAAAGATATGCACAATAGCTTAACTAAGAATAAGTACTTATTGCCATTTTTAGTGGTTGAGAAAAGCAACATGCAGTGTAAAAGCACAAAACCACCACTTGGCTGCATTTTTCCTAAAATAAATAGTCTGCATATGATAACTCCTCTGCTCTCCAGTCCCCAAACACCTGCTTTTCCTTATGTTTAACCAAGGGATTTGTCTGAAATGGGAAAGCATCCAGCTTTCAGCAAGTGTACTAAAATTTGACACCATCAAATAATTAATGAGCATTAAACATAAACAACTCAAGCAAGTTCACTTGATTATGCTTAAAATACAATGCAATTTATATAAAGCCCATTAGGGATTTGAAAAATTCTATTTGTAGGATATGAGTATAAAATTATTCCAAAACCAATACATGAAAAGTTATGTCTATATAACTTCCTTTCCATGTATAATTTTATGTATCTTAGAAAGTGAAATAACTAACCTCGCTTCTTCTCCACTTTCTTAACTTCTGGCTTCTTTCCTTCATCTTTATTCTGCCTATCAAATGTTAACAAAAATATTTCAAAACATTGGAATTTTGTGACTAAATGCCCACAATCCCTATGTAAAAGCTAAAAATGTTTTCCTTAAAATAAGTCAATAGCCTAGACTGCAAAGGAACTGACTGTAGCTGTTAGAATGGTGCAGTTCCATAGCATAAATATAAGCAAAACTCTAATTAACATGCTAAATTAAATCATATCTGACTTTTCGGTGACATCACAAATAGTGTGTTGCTAGAAGACCAATTTCAGGGTCACTGGACAAATAGGCCACAATGGGAAGATGATACCTATAAATATTTAATGGCTTCTACATCCATTCTTTTTTAAAGCTGCATGTTAAAATAGACCAATTTAATCATTGTGCATGTAACAAGTAGATTAATGAGTTCTGAAGTTAGCTTTAAAGTTAAATAGACTTAAGATA
Source organism: Pan troglodytes (assembly GCF_028858775.2). NCBI lineage: Eukaryota > Metazoa > Chordata > Mammalia > Primates > Hominidae > Pan > Pan troglodytes. Next base: position 100,435,031 of record NC_072409.2, on the reverse strand, counting down.
ACACTGTTTTTAAAATTTTGGCCAATTCATCAAACTTGAATGACGTCCAGTAACATTCACTAATGTTTCACAAAAGGTACCATTTTATTGTCAATCACAAAAATAACCACTTAAAATTGAAATCTTAATTTCTAGTACCTTGGCTTAGAGTTCAGGCCATATTATGAACCAATTCAAATAGACAAGAACAAAAAATATCTAAAAATCAGGTTTTTTTTTTTAAAAAAACTTTATTTTAAAATTTTGGTTACAGTTTCATTCTTAACAAGTCTACTACTGTTTAATCTCTCAGGATTAAAAAAACATTTATTAAGAGTCTAAAGAATTAAACAACAAAGGAATGTCAAGAGAAGGGCCCCATTCTCAGGGATATAACTGCTATTCCAGTTTAATAACTAGCTTCAAAACAAAATGAATTTTTATATTTTCTAGATGAATAATGTACAACCACCATCTTCGTCTGAGCTTGTTATTACTTTCAAACACAAAGCTTCATTTTAAGCTTGGTTAAAAAAAAAAAAAAAAAACAAGAATGATGGCCGACCTTAGTATGTAGTGTGTACCTTACAGGAAATTTGTTAATCATAACACAGTAATGCCATTAATAATGAAGTCCTCAATTTAGAATCTGGAACATTCTTCCATCAATGGGGGGAAGGGGGAAATTCAGTCCAATGAGTCTGTCTCAAGATCTTCATCTCTTGTTTGCTCCACTTGTATTCTCTTTTCAGTAACTGGATTAATGCTTTGAGCCCAAAATGAGATATATTTTTTATTACTGTAGATTACATGTTGTTTGGCTGGGAATACAATACAATAAACTTTATTTTGCATAATGCATTTCACACAAGCTGCATCTGAAATGCTTTACAGAGCAAAACTGTCCAAGTACAAAGTTTTGTAATAACAGGAGAAGGAAAGAAAACACAAATATTAGAATTTGAGAAAGTTACATTGGAGGACATTCAAAAGAAACTGAAATACATAAAGATAACTTTAAGATACTAAAGAAGGGTTGGGCTACATATACTAGTAACAACTAATTTTGTATCTTAATTTTGAGATCACAATAAAGTCAAAAGCAACAAACAGTCCAACAGCTTTTCAGTGAAAAGATAGAATAGAAAATGATAGGTGACAAAGAATAACTTAAATATTTACAGAAGTGCTTAAAGTCTAACATTAGAGGGAATAATATTTTTGAGCTTTAGATAAGTTATTTAAATTACTCCCTCAAGGAGCTAAAACTACTTGTATATCCTCCAAACTAAGAAAGCAGAGTAAAACGCTGTATTTGTCAAGAAAGACTTTGGCTTACGGATATATTATATAAAGAAAAAAAGTACAAAATTATTCAAGAATTGTTTTACTGCTCATCATTAACTTTGTCTTATTGACCTAGAGCATGTTTTAAAAATCACCTCACTAAAACAACAAAAAAAACCACAAAATTTAGTCAGAATGTAAGACGCTTCACGAGGAAAGAAAAGCATGTCAGAGAAAGAACTCAGAAGTGACAGTCTAAAGGTAACTAGGAAAGCAAATGTAATAAAGACACGAAGTCTGTTCATTACTATCATTGCTATTACTTTTCCTTCTAGTAATAAAATTATATAGTAAGGGGAAAGAAATTCCCCATGGCAAGTACTGTCTCTAAGTATCAAAATTTAAGAGAAAACAGCTTTGAATTTGATTTATATTGCACATATATAATAATGTACACCCTGTCAGCCTTTAGATTTACTTTTACTGGCTTCCTGGGTTTCCAAATGTGCTTTTGTTACTTTTGCTGGTCTTTAGGGTGAGGCCTGCTTGGTGGTGTGATGAATAAGGGTATTTCCTGCATTCTTTGTCTACCAGTATATTATCGCCCCTCTATCTATATGTATTATATTATACAAACAAATGGTAGAGGATGAGTACACGTCTTGCAAAGCCAGTATCAATTAAATCCTATCTGCACTTCGTTTAAATTCAAAAATAATTCACAGAGTGACTGCCTCAGTCAATTTCATCCTCTCAGAAGAGAATGAAGCCTGAAATAAGATCATCATCATATATTGAAGATTTTTCTAACACATGGGAAAAGTCACTTCTTCAAAAGGCTTCATAAAGTCTGGAAAATGAAAGTCTATTATTTAAAAATTCCATGCTAGCCTTTAATAAAGAACCCAAAATTTAGAAAAAAAAAATACTTACTGCTCAGTTTCCATTTGTTCCTCTTGCTTGCGTTTTCGATCTGCTGCTTCTTTCTCATGTTGGCCTTTCAGCATATTCCTTCTGTGAGCAGTCTGAAAGTTCCTCCCACCTTTTCTCTTCTGTTTTGAGAATTAGGATGGTTTTATTTAACTATAAAGTCAGTGACTAGTGCTTATGGAATTATAATCTTGGGGGAAAAGCAGCAGCTAGTTTTTAAAAAAGGGATGAATACTCAAATTAGCAACCTAAAAATAGTCTTTGAATTACACCTATCTCTGCAAGTTTAACTCTGATTAATGACCGTGAAATAATCATCTTGTTTTATGCCCTGCTATAGGAGTGATGTCCTTTGGATAAAATATAGTATGTCAGTCTGTTTGCCTCTCTACAGAGTGATTTGACTTGAGTACTGACAAGCACACTACATGACCTATCCAATTTAAAATGTTTGGTTTCTAAAAGATTAAGAAATGAGCCAAAAATCAGATGAAAGTAAACAAAAGATTTGCATGACCTGAATCTGTAAATCTCTAAGGCTATACACAAAATTTTATTTTTCTACAGAAAAGGATACACAGCTTTAATGAGGTTCCCAACAACTATGGCGTCCAAATAAAGTTACATACCACTGATAAAATGTACAATAGGCCTGAAGAGTGTTAAGAACTTCTTGGGGGTAAATAACAAAAATCTCTATATAAATCCACCTCTTTTAACATTTGTCTTCACTGGCCACAGCCTATTTCATCTACCTTTTAATGGGGTTATTGGAAAGGTACTGTTTACTTAATTTCCAGATCATAATTGTAAAATAGATAAATTTAGAGAACGTTTTCAATATGCTTTGTAATACAGCTAATTCAAGTCTATTCAAAAAGGTAAACAAATTCATTTTAACTGCCACTGATATTTATAGACTTCCTCCAAAATATTAAAAGCTCTTAAACTAGGCAGATTAAGAAATACATAAATGGCCAGGTGTGGTGCCTGTAATCCCGGCACTTTAGGAGGCCAAGGTGGGAGGTTCACCTGAGATCAGGAGTTCAAGACCAGCCTGACCAAGATTGCAAAACCTTGTCTCCACTAAAAATACAAAAATTAGCCGGTAGTGGTGGCACATGCCTGTACTTCCAGCTACTCAGGAGGCTAAGGCTGGAGAATTACTTGAATCCAGGAGGCAGAGGTTGCAGTGAACCAAGATTGTGCCACTGCACTCCAGCCTAAGCAACACAGCAAGACTCCATCTCAAAAAAAAAAAAACAAAGAAAAAACAAAATATATATATATAAACTAAGAATAGAACAGCCATTTTATATATGTAAACTTTATACCTTTTCACCTTCTTGATCATCTCCTTCTTCTTCAGAATCGGAGGTTGAAGTAACCCCTGTTTTAGCTAAATTTTTCCTTTTTGATTCAACTTCTTTCTTCCCCTCTTTTTTATCCGGCTCTTTTCTTGGCTTATCTTCTTCCTTCTGGCCCTCTTCATCCTTCTTAGGCTGCTTTTTAGGTTGTTTTTCCTCTTGCCCCTTTTTCTTACTTTTGTCCTCTTCAGTAATGCTATTTTAGAGAACATAACAATGTATACTTGTCATTCAACTATATTCTCCCAGCCAAGTGAATAGTATTTTAGATATCAGTAAGCTATAATTTTTAATTTAAAGGCAAATCTAAAACAAAGTAAAAAGAGTGTCTTCACTATCCAATCATAAAAGGAATTCTGTCACAGAACATCCTTTTGGTATAAATTAGAAGATAGAAGATGGGCAGATCCCTGGCTCTTATGGAACTTAAATTCTACATATTTGTAAGAATAAATTATGTTTAAAAAGTAGACACACTGGGACAAATGGAATTGCAGAAGTGAAATCAAATACGGTCGTTTTAGAACTCAAAGAAATATTCTTTGCAGGGTAAAAAGGTCCCAACTTAAGCCTATGATAAATATATAGCCAATTAAGCATGTTTTCAGACAGTGCTGTGCTGACTAGCACCTAAGTATTCCCATCACCACTGAATTTCACAGACACCACTAAAACAAGAGAAACTACCTAAACTGCTCAATAATCCTAATTACTGCTGCATATTTATGCAAGTTGGTACTACAGAAATAGGCTCTAGGAGAATCAAATAATGCAAATACTAACCACGTAATTACTTTTATGGTTGATATATATTCTTCTAAAGCAATTCTTTTACAAATAAATACTTCACTTGAAGCTGGAATAAGCCGTTTAAAAACTGTAACCTTTTAACTGTCCAAAGAATTTCATTGAGATTTTCGCAAATTATTCAATTAAATCAATGAATTTGAGAGCTCGAAGAGACTTCCTATCATTCAGTTCAACCCCTTCCATTTGACAAATGAGAAAATGATGATGCAAAAGGTCAAATAACAAGCCCAACATCTCAATTCCAAATCCATTAACCTCTTTCCAGACAAGTGATTCCCTGACCACTTAAGAACTATTAAGTTGGAAGAGAAGAAATTTACTTTTGCCCCTTTAGAAACTTTTTATTATATAATTATCATTGGGTATGCTTATTTTCTAATGGTCCTATGGTTTTTATCCTTTTAACTTTAGCCTCTCTGGGATTAAAACCATCCTTTACTTTTAATAAATGAAAGTAAAAGCATGCAAGTGAAACTATTTGCTTTCTTCAGGATTTCCACTGATGTAAATATTTTGATAATCAGTTTCCTAAAAATGGGACTAGAGTCCCATTTAAAAAGACATTTCTGTGTCTCTTAAACAATACTGGCCAACTACTTCTCCCAAAATGTTACACCTGTATGGAAGGAAATAGCTATTAAAAATACAAATACCATTTGACCCAGCAAATCTGCTTCTAACAATGTATCCTAACCAATATATTTGCATTATGTACAAAAGAATAGATGACAATGTTTTTAAAATCGTCTATCCATACATAGGATAGATCTTAAGAATTATAAAACATACAGTGGGATACCATGCAGCTGGTCTTTAAAAAGTGACTTTAGGGATTTATTTTAAAAATTTATCCTAAGGTCATAAAAAAGATTATTTCAAGGTGTGAAATAATCTTTGTGCCAAAACAATTTACATAAACATGACTATCACTGCTTGCTACCCATGAGTCTTTTCCCAGTGGTTCTTCCATGAAATACAGACTTGTGACAATTTCCCTTTTTAGTAGGTAAGGGATATTAGCAAAGTTGTATTTGTAAATTTCTTAATCTTTTAATATATGTTAATATAAGCAAAGACTAATGCAAACACAACCCTAAGAGCTTCAGTGGGCTTTAACAAACATTTCTGAGGATTATGAGTTGGTTTTTAGCTCTTCTGGGCTCTATTCTACTGTTGTGTCACATCAGTACCCGTGACAAAGAAGTAGACGCTAAGAGATACATGGTGTTCTAACGGTGAAGAGCAGAAGTTTAAAAAGAGCTTATACAGTTTAGTTCTGCACTCCACTGAGTGTGTGCCCAGATACACAGCCAAGAGTAGTTATAGCTCACACTCAGCCTACGTACAGCATGAATAAGAAATAAACGTTGTAAAGGCTACTGCTATTTTAGGGTTGTCCATTGCCTCAGGAAAAAGCTCACTAATAGAGAAACTGACACCAGGACCAAAAACCTAAAACATGTAGTCACTTGCTTTAGGGCTGGGAGACTGGAAACCCTAATACGTTATTATACAATGGGTAAAACTGTTGGACCGTAGCAGAAATAAGAAAATATATTCAATGAACTTGTGGCTTTGGGTGAAGAAGTTTCAAAATAGAATACTGGTAGCGTGAAATGACTATCAAGGTGAATTTGATAGTGTTCAAGAAAGATGTGTTCAAAAAAGATTAGCCTATTTTCAAGTAAGGATGTAGGACTTTCAAATTGGGTGATAGCCTGGGTCAAAGACCCAATAAAGGGTATAGCTGCAATCCTTAAGAATTAAAATTGGACTTCATTAATCCTTCAGATGGACAAATGATTCCTGAGGGATGGTTTCTCACAAAAACCTATAAACTCAAAGTATCTGTTATTAAATATAAAAAGATGAGCATGTCTGAGAAAAGTCTTAACAATAATTGCATAGGAAGCTGACCAGAATTAAACACACATACAAAAGTATTACATTACCAAAAGTGACACCAGACTCCATCAAGAGAAAGTAAGTGAGATAAGGATAAGTTCCTAAAAAGGTACACTGGGCCCTCAGATCACTATGGTCCGAAAGTAGGCTGAGAAAGCTGCTCAGCTGATAAGGAGGGCAGTATTTTCCAATGACCTTTTCAGATGCAACAAAGGATGATACTGAAAAAGTAGAGAAGTTCCAGAGGAATCAGCCAAAAGCCATGAAGACAAACGGAGTGGGAAGCATACTCCGGGGGAAAACTGGGACCTAATTAGGGAACACTAATTATATCCAAAACAGAGGGATCTCCCAGTATTTTCCCAGCAGAATTTCAGATTTCCTAGGGAATAATGACTGCCAACTCACCTGTTAAGTATCCAATTTCTTAATTTCACTATAATAGTTAAAGTATGTTGTATTTTTCTGCCACTATTTTTAAAAATTGACAGGTAAAATTCTATGTGTTTATGGTGTGCAACACAATGTTTTGATGTACGTATACACTGTGGAATGGCTAAATCAAGCTATTTACCATACCACCTCACATACATATTTTTATTTTGTGGTAAGAACCCTTAAAGTCTACTCTCTTAGTAATTTTCAAGTATATAATATATTGTTATGTGCCACTATTTTTGAAAGTAAATACAGACTGGCAGTGAAACTCTTTAAACATATTTTGGTTGAAACATACCAATTCTCTAATAGTGTTCTACAATTAGAATTTTCTATAATCAGTTCATTCAAAACAATGTAAATCTACGCTTAACAGACATACCCCACTTAAGCCTTTCAAATCTTCAAACACAATAGCCACAAAAAGTTTTTCTCCCCCTTTGTCTAAATATACTCTCTATTCCTTCTGGCAAAGATTCCCCAAAAAAGCCAAAGTAAAAAGGATCCAAGTAGAAAAGGCAGCAAGGGAAAAATGCAAAAAACCAAAAAACACTCACAATTTCCTGGATAACTGAATAGTTATTCTGAAATGCTTTAAAAATTAAATTTACATACAAAAATTATTTTAGCCCTATTTTTAAATAAAGCACCTATTCTAGAGGAGATAAGAAAAAGATTTGTAGGCTAGGCACGTGGCTCACCCCTATAATTCCAGCACTATGGAAGGATGAGGTGTGAGAATCGTTTGAGACCGGCCTGGGAACGATGAGACCAGTCTCATCAAAAAAACTTAGCCAGGTGTGGTGGCACACACCTGTGGTCCCAGCTACTTGGGAGGCTAAAGTGGGAAGAGGCTCCTTGAGCCCAGGAGTTTGAGGTTACAGTGTGCGACTGCAGCACTGCACTCCAGCCTGGGCGACAGAGTGAAACCCCATCTTTAAAAAAAAAAAAAAAAAAAATTTGTGACATTACTTCAAATATATTCTAAAATTCCTGAAACATACCATCTTGCCCAATTTCTCTATTATATATTTTATGTTGTATTATCTAAGTATCTATATAAATTGATATACCCAAGAGTCTTAATTAATGAAATGATAAATAGCCATTCCTTACCAATTTTTACTTTACAAAATTTTTCCAGTTTTTCCTGTAATTTTAAGAAAGATCAAAATAATAACAAACATCCTGTAAGAGAACACTGATAAAATCGCAGAGATATGTGCTTGTTTAAAGTCAAATGTCTCATTTATTGCGTAATTATACATTAAAAATAAACTCACATGTCACTCTCTGAAGGACAGGGCTGTTTTACCATTTTGGGTCTGCCTCTTGGTTTTGGAATCTTGACTTCTGTAGCTAATATACACATGGAAAAAAAATCAGTAACTACTAGTTTCTATTTAAGATACAAATCTCAGATATAAATATTGGAAATGATACATACCATTTAACAATATTAGTAGCTTATTACAGATACAATTATTGCTAAATTGAAAAAATAATACCTCCCCCACCATGGTTAAAATGAGCAACAACAAAAAATTTATAAAGAGGTAAACAGAGTAATCCTCAATTTGTCCTTATTATGACTGAGAGGGCTTAAAACATTTTTCACTATCGTTTTAACAGTAATGTCACAAAATTCAACTTTAGAATAGGAAACAGCACTTATATTTAATATTCATATACATATTATATTACTTATGCAGTTACATATCTTTGGAAGTTCATATCAAAATTCACTGAGTTTCCCTAGCACTATTAATTTTATCCACTGCAATATTAAACTCCAAAATATATAAATAAAAATCTTTTTTCTTTTCTGGGTATTACTCATCTTACCCCCCATTTTCAGTAAGAATCCTATTAAAAAGTAGAAAAAAAATTCACTCAATTTTGGTTTTGTTTTACAAAGATTTTTCCAAAATATTTCCAATTTGCCAAATTAAGAAAATACTTTTAAATAGGCAATGCTGAAGAGAGCTGCAAACTGTAGAAATCAAAATCCCTATCAATAAAGAATGCAAAAATTTAAAATATTAATGACTTTAATCAAATGCTATTTCTCATTCTCTGATTTTAACTCCATTTTGAAATCTTACAACTCTTAAGTGAAAGGTAAAATAAACCCATTATTCATGATAATTTTAACCTCCCCACAGCCTCTCTTACCACTATTTAGGGAAAACATAACAGAGATAAAGCAAAGTTTATTTCAAATTTAAATACTTTGAAACAGAGCACAAATCATGTTTATCTCCTTTGAAATCTGTATGTTACACATAATCAATTGCCTATTTGCTTCATTCCAAAATATTTGAGGCAGCAACACTTTAAATGGACTGGAATATTAATCACAAGCCAAACAGATATTTAAACATCAGTAATCCTACCTGCAGGTCGTCCTCTTTTAGGACTCACTTTTAGATTAACAGATGCTGTTGCTGTTGTCACTACTCCTGCCTCCTCAGTTTCTACTTGTTTTTCTGCCTGAATTACAAAAATTTAATTAACTTATTTAGCAAATAGTAGGCACTCAAAGTTTAATTCGATGGCAAAAATATGCCAGTCTATGGTAACGTTGAGTTCAAGTATAGATATAACCTCTATATGATCTTTGTTTTTTCAACAATCAACTCAAGAGTAACATCTTCAAACTTAGTTTATAACTCTAGTGAACAACTCTTAAAAAAAACAAAAAACTTCTTAGAAATGAAGTCATTTGTAAAAATAAAGCTAATATTCTTGATGCAATATGGAGAACAAAGTATGTGATTACACTGCAACTAACACAATGTTATTTCTAATTCTTCGTTCATACAGACACATGTTATTTCTAAACTGAGACTGTTACCTAACAGTTCTCCTTTAGGAGTTATTCTTATTTCCCGTAAGAAAGGATTTACTACAACAGAGGGTAAGGAATCCACTGACCATCTGCAAACTCTAATGCCCTTTGATAATTGCTAGTATGATTCTCCTGGAGAGAATGGCCCCAAATGAGAATCAGTATTATTGATTTAAGTATTAGCATGGAACAAAGGTTAAGAACACAAATTAGAAACAAAATGTAAACATGAGGCAGCAGTTGGTACTGATCATAACTGCAAAAGGAGGAAAGAGAAAGACCAAAGGAGGAGATGGGCTCCTTCCCCAACTCCCCCAACTATTTAGAATTCAGCATTAACTGTATCACTAAAGATAAAAACAAGAAGGCATTCAAAAACATGCATAATCCAATCTCATTGATTAAAAAAATTAAAAATTGCCTTTTCATCAATGATTTGTAAACATAATGCCCAGTGTTGATAAGCATGTGGAGAATCATTCATACATTGACTACCAATGATCAATAAGCTGGTATCAATAAACTGATACTTTATGAAAGCACATAATTATGAATGAGTATTGGCAATGTAGAATGTGCAAATCTCTATATAGGGCTGGACACAGTGGCTCACGCCTGTAATCCCAGCATTTTGGGAGGCCAAGGTGAGTGGATCACTTGAGGTTAGAAGTTCATGACCAGCCTGGCCAACATGATGAAACCCTTTCTCTACTAAAAACACAAAAAATTAGCCAGGCTTGTGGCGCACACCTATAATCCCAGCTACATAGGAGACTGAGGCAGGAGAATTGCTGGAACTCAGCGGGCAGAGGTTGCAGTGAACCGAAATTCATGCCACTGCATTCCAGCCTGGGCGACAGAGCAAGACTGTCTCAAAAAAACAAAACAAAACAAAAAACCTTTATATGGCAATTCCACTTCTACGAATGTATCCATTTCTTTATTAGTTTTTTAAACATTTCTTTAAATAACTGAAACATAATGAAGCATATTAAAAGTATTATTAAAACTCATCTAAGGTAACCCTTAAGTTGTTCTCAGAGAACACTGAAAATTCCTCCCTGAACATTATTAGCTCAGGTTTTATTTCTAGAATTTTAAGAACTTACAAAGTTGCCCTGCCCCAATCCTGATTCAATAGCTCTGAGTCAGGGAACCAGGATTCTGTGTTTTTATAAAGCTCCCCAGGTAACAAAGCTTAAGAACTCAAGACTGAGAGCTCTTTTCCTACTGAGGAGTTAAGAGGGCATAATTTGTCTAAAATTCAGTTATAACTGGTCAATTCTTTGGTGCAAAGAAGACTCTCTCCACTTACACTTTCTGCTTTTGGAAATAAATCAAAACACTGAATAAGAATTATAGGTAGGGTTGGGTGCAGTGGCCCATGCCTGTAATTCCCACTCAGCGCTTTGAGAGGCTGGGGCTAGCAGATCACGAGGTCAGGAGTTCGAGACCAGCCTGGCCAACATGGTGAAACCCCATCTCTATTAAAAATACAAAAATAAGTCAGGCACCTGTAATCCCAGCCACTCAAGAGGCTAAGGCAGGAGAATCACTTGAACCCAGGAGGCAGAGATTGCAGTGAGCTGACATCCTGCTACCACACTCCAGCCTGGGCAACAGAGCAAGACTCCGTCTCAAAAAAAACAAAGAATTATAGGTAAAAGAGATGGTTTTTAAGGAGGTACCAATAAGTGTAACAAGTTCATCAATAATAATTAAAACTATATTAACACTAATACTAAGAGATCAGCCCTACCATGCACGTGTGTTCATGACTATTATAGCAAAATCATGCAAGTCAGAACCATTCCTCATGAAAATAAAATCAAAGAATAAATATTTTATCTAAAGAAAGGACCAATGAAGTTATACGAAATATATATATTTAAAATTTTTTTCCACTCTTAGGATATGCTTAAATATTTAAACATCTTAAATGCTAATATTTTAAACTACTGACTACAGATTTATTTCTTCCATATTTTACTTGCTCTGAGACATCTAACCCTCATTTTCTCTTCATTTTTTACCCCTTTCTAGCTCTACCAGCTTCCTTGATCTTAACTAAAAACACACCACCTCACACACACACAAAAACCTCATGGGATTACTATTCAAATGTATTCATAAGTCCTCCACATCCTTGTTTTGCTGTATCTGTCCCACAAATCCTCAAGAGAGGTTACTATACAATTCTACCTTCTCTGTTCTATTATTCCCAGCTGCTGAAGCCTGCTGGGAAAAAAAATGTACAAACATGCATTCATTTTATGCAATCTCAGTTGAGATCTCAAAGTCACTTTACCCTATCTGATCAGGCCTCCTCCTCCCATCAACAGCTGCATAATTTACTCAATCTATTCTTCCCCACTTGTACCACATCCAAAGTCTTGCTTTGATGTGGATGGGGCAGAAGGGAGTAAGGGCTGTAGAAAGGAATTCCCTTAATTTCCTAGTGTCCCAAGAAATTTTCAGAGCCTCCTCCATCCCTCCCCTTCAGTGTTAAGAGACTGAAACATCCATCTCCTCCTTGTTAAGTCAGTTCCTTCAAATGTCCCCTCCATTCTCTCATCCAACATGTATTTACATAAAATAATTTATACTGACTCCACATCTTTGATCTTTCCTAATTTTGCAGAGAAAAAGTGTTAAGGCATTTACTGTCTTTTGTCATTTTAACACTTTCCCTCAGCTATGAAAATCCCTATTATGTCGCCACATTCTCCTTGCCTTCAAAGATTTAAAAAGCACAGTGTAACTTTACCATTAACGTTTATTCTCTAACCCCTTAATCTAGTTTCTGTCCTTACCATTCAACTAAATGGAGTTCACCTGAAAGTATCCTAGAGCAGCCTATTTGGCAAGTATCTTACTGGGACCCTCTCTAAATCAGGACATTACTGACCACTTCTTCATTCTGGACATTCTCCCTTCCCTTGTTTAGCTTGATACCCTCTTAGATTTTCTCTTGACAGTTCATTCTCAGCCATAATTTCACAGAGCAACCTTTCCCCCTCTCCATTATATTCCTTCAGGATTCTGGTTTCTGCATCCTCTCAATAAACCGTTCTCCTTTGACCTCATCTATTACCCTATCTTCATGCCAGAGACTGCATCTGTAACTTACATCTTCTCCCTCTTTGGTGCCAGAACAATATATATATCTCTTCACTTCAGTTCCCACAGGTGCTTCACCTTCCCCTTACTCATGCCTATGATTCCAAACCAACATCCTCTGCACTCCCAATAACTAGCTTATTCAAGTAAAGACCTTAGAGCCACCTTAGATTCTAGTTCCCTCCCCCGCCCCCTTTACCATCCACTTCTCATCAACCATCAACTTAACCTCTTAAAGTGCTCTTAAATCCCATCTCTCGTCTACACCACTTAAAAAATCTATAAGATCCTTGTCCTTCCAGTCTCATGCCAACTCCTTAGAAAGGCCTTTTGTAGCCTAGTCTGTTGCCAACTCATTAACTCCCCATTTAAACCCTCTTATTTTAAATATTTATTTTTTGTCTAAAAAAAAATGTAAGTTCAATGGAAACAAAGACCTTGTCTTCTTTACTGACTACTCAAATCCATGCCAAGTCCAGTAAAGTTAGTACTAAAATTCTGAATGAATTTTACAGTGAACTGGTCTCACTGCCCCAATCCAATCCCCATCATTCACACTGCTTTAAAAAAATGACGCATTCTTTGGGAGGCTAAGGAAGGCGGATCACAAGGTGAGGAGTTCAAGACCTGGCTGACCAACATAGTGAAACCCCGTCTTTACTAAATATACAAAAAATTAGCTGGGTCTGGTGGCGGATGCCTGTAATCCCAGCACTTTGGGAGGCAGAGGTGAGCGGATCACTTGAGGCCAGGAGTTTGAGACCAGCCTGGCCACCATGGTGAAACCCCATCTCTACTAAAAATACAAAAATTAGCCAGGCGTGGTGGTGCACGTCTGTAATCCCAGCTACTCAGGAGGCTGAGTGAGGCAGGAGAATCGCTTGAACCCGGGAGGTGGAAGTTGCAGTGAGCTAAGATCATGCCACTGCACTCCAGTCTGGGTGACAGAATGAAACTCTGTATCCAAAAAAAAAAAAAAAACAAATTTATATTAAAAAAAAAAAAAAAGAAAAAAGAGGCATCAAGTTGTGTACAGAGGCTCACATCTGCAATCCTAGTGCTTTGGGAGGATCACCGAGGCTGGGAGTTAGAGATCAGCCTAGGCAACATAGCAAAACCCCATGTCTATCAAAAATATATATATAGGCCAGGCCCGGTGGCTCACACCTGTAATCCCAGAGCTTCAGGAGGCTGAGATGGGCAGATCACCTGAGGTCAGGAGTTCGAGATAAGCCTGGCCAACATGGTGAAACCCCGTCTCTACTAAAAATACAAAAATTAGCTGGGCGTGGTGGCTCACACCAGCACTTTGGGAGGCCGAGGTGGGTGGATCACTTGATGCCAGGAGTTCAAGACCAGCCTGGCCAACATGGTAAAACCTCATCTCTCCTAAAAATACAAAAAAATTAGGTGTGCATGGTGGTGTGCACCCGTAATCCCAGCTAATCGGGGGGCTGAGGCAGGAGAATCACGTGAACCTGGGAAGTGAAGGTTGCAGTGAGCCGAGATGGCGCCACAGCACTTCAGCTGGGGCAACAGTGTGAGAATCCGTCTCAAAACAAAAACAAAAACAAAACAAAAAAATACAAAAATTAGCTGAGCATGGTGGTGCGTGCCTGTAATCCCAGCTACTTGGGAGGCCGAGGCAGGAGAATTGTTTGAATTCGGGAGGTGGAGGTTGCAGTGAGCCAAGATCGCACCACTTCACACCAACCTGGACGACAGAGCGAGATCCGTCTCAAAAAGAAAAAAAAAAAAATTAGCCGGGTATGGTGGCACACTTCTACAGTCCCAGCTATCAGGGAGGGTAAGATGGGAAAATCCCTTGAGCCCACAGGTTTCAGGTTGCAGTGAGGCATGATTGTGCCACTGCACTACTGTAGCCTATGTGACAGCATGAGACCCCATCTCTTAAAAAAATTTTTTAAAAGGAGGTATCTAAAATTTAAAATAATTCAATCATTTCCCATCACTTCTTTAAGTTCCAAGGTCTTTAGGACAACATCAGGTTTTTTTGGTACCCATTTCCCTCAGACTTTATGGTGTGTTAATAATGAAATACAATACTCAAGATGCTTGAGTAGGAATTTCCTCTATGTGAAATGGCTTCATGTGTCCTTCCCTGCTCCTTCATCCGCCTGACAAAATTCTGCCTGTATTTTAAAATCTTGTTATCACACCACCTCCAACCTATACTGCACAACAAATAAGCCACTGTAATTATTTATTTTCATAGTTTACTTACTCATGAGATACTGAACTTTTGGTTTTCTTTGCATCTTTGGTATATGATAATAATTTGAGACATAAATAGGTCAGAAAAGGGTGTGAACAAAACTTCGTATATGGAAGGAAAATTTCATATTAATTAAAAGCCTACTATGTACCTAACCTTGCACTGTCACTCACACTCATTTCTCACAACGTTGTGAAGTAACAACAACAACAACATAATGGACAACACTTATATAACACTTACTAGTGTTTAGGTATCAGGATTTAGCATAAACATTTTACATATGTTAAATCATTTAATCCTCCACAACCTTGGAGTATATATTTCTACCCATTTTAGAGAAAACTGAAGCACAGTCATTTAAATGAATGAAAACTGGTGCATTTTATTTCCTTTACCACTCAAGTTATTTTAAGGGTGCTATATCACTAAGAAAGAAACACAGATAGTTTTGCCAAGTAAAACATAACCCATAAAAAATTAAAGGGTTTAGAATAAAAGCTGAAATTTAAGGTTTCATTGTATCTACTCTCCCTCAACCCAATTAAAATAAAAATTCTTTTCAGATCCCCGTGGTTGGTAAGTCAGTGAAATTACCTTTCTCTTTCTCCCCCTTCTGGCAGCTTTTGGAGTAGTTATGTCAACTGCTTTAGTCACATCCTAAAAAAGAAAAAAGAAAACTGAATACTGAATAAATTATTCCAGGAATGAAAGAAACCCTGTTAAACTAAAAGTTACAAGCACGTTTAACTGAAAGCATTGGGGAAATCGGTTTTGCTCTGTAGAGTTCTGAAATTAAAAACACTGTGTCTCAACATTATAAAGTGAGAAAAATGCATTTCCACTGTCAGATCAAATGTAAGTCATGGTTGCCAGTACACCAGGAAGTCTGTCTATTTAAATTTATAAAACTACTTTTTCTACACTAGAATTCTGAATTATAGGGGTGGATAAATTTGAATTGTGAATTTTAAAGGGTGGCTGGGACACTGAAGATCATCTAACAACCATTTCATTAGGCCTGGAAGGGCTAAAGGAGTCATCTTCACACACAGATCATATACAGTTGGACATCAACCTAGGTTTTAAACAATTTAGTCTAATGCTTTTTCCAGTACATCCATCCTACAACACTTCTCTTTAAAAAAAAATCCTTAACACTACTGCACCCTATAGTTGGACTTCATGTTTTACATATAAAAAAACTTCAAATAATAACAGGTATGCATCTTAAAGATGCATAAATTGTTTGACAATACTGTATTTAATATTTACACAAGGAAATAAGCCTTAAATATTTTCTAATTCACTTTTCAAGTACTTTAAAAATTACTTACTAATTAATCATGGCCAACTCATTTCATTATTTCTTCCTTGAAACAAAATGGGTTTAAAATGTTAGGAGAAATAGAACATACCTCATTGCTGGCTTTTTCTTCATGGTCGGTATCTTCCTTTGAAACACTAGTTTCCTTTTCTTCAACTTCAACATCAGATGATGCATTTGATTGTTTAGTTGCTGCCTGTGAGCAATCAACTCTATCAATTTCACAAAATAAGTTTTTACCCCAATAATATCTACAATTCTTTATTTTTATTTTTAGAGACAGGGTCTCACTCTATCACCCAGGCTGGAGGCAGTGGCGCAATTATGGTTCACTGAAGCCTCAATTCCTGGGCTCAAGGCATCCTCCCTCCTCGGCCTGAGCCCAGGAGGTCGAGGCTGTAGTGAACCATGATTGCACCACTGTACCCCAGCCTGGGCAACGCAGTCTCAAATAATAAAAATAAAAAAAAAAACTCCAAGATTATATGGTGACAAGGCTTGGCAATTTGGAGGATAAAAAAGACCATAAAGGTGCAATCACAGGACAAATGATCCAAGAGAAATTACAAAACGTAGTTGGGCACTGTGGCTCACACCTGTAATCCCAGCACTTTGGGAGGCTGAGGCAGGCAGATCGCTTGAGGTCGGGCGTTCAAGACCAGCCTGGCTAATATGGTGAAACCCCATCTCTACCAAAAATACAAAAATTAGCCAGGCATGGTGGCACGCGCCTGTAATCCCAGCTACTCGGGAGGCTGAGGCACGAGTATAGCTTAAAACCCAGGAGGCAGAGGTTGCAGCAAGACAAGATCAAAACTGCACCACTGCACTCCAACCTGGGCGACAGAGCAAGACGCTGTCTCCAAAAAAACAACAACAAAAAAGAAATTACAAGACGTTAAGTTTCAGAAAACAATCAATTCTGTCTCTTTAGACAGATGTCTTCCCATCACACAGTCAAGGCAATAATAATAAGAAACCATGTAGCCATTCAACAAATATTTAGTGATTAGCTATTCTTCTCACACGTGTACATGCTGGGCACACAGGACATAAACTTTTGTTCACAAAGGCAACATAATATTCTGTAGCAGGTACAGACAAGTACAGAAACAATTATGATATGGTTCGATGAATCCATTAACAAGTAAGTACTGGGAAGTAATAAAGTCACTTATCATTTAATGTGGCCTTGGAGCATCAATGAAAGATTTATATGTTCCAGATAGAACAGTATCTAAAAAGTTCTCCAAGGTAAAGCATGGCACATGTGAAGAAATAAAATTTATCGGTTTAAGAGTAAAAAGCTAGGCCGGGCACAGTGACTTATGCCTGTAATCCCAGCACTTTGGGAGGCTGAGGTGGGTGGATCACGAGGTCAGGAGTTCAAGACTGGCCTGGCCAAGATGGTGAAACCCCATCTCTACTAAAAATACAAAAATTACCCAGGCACGGTGGCAAGCGCACGTAATCCCAGCTACTCGGAAGGCTGAGGCAGAATTGCTTGACCTCGGGGGCAGAGGCTTCAGTGAGCCGAGATCACGCCACTGCACTCCAGCCCGGGCAACAGAGTGAGACTCCATCTCAACATCAACAACAACAACAACAACAACAACAACAACAACAACAACAACAAAAAGTAAAAAGCTGCAGAATTTCCACTTTGTTGCTACCTCGCTTCTTTAGATTTACTCGTGCTCTTCGTAGTTTTTGGACCTCAGGTCTTAAACAGAGGACGTTTATTGATGAAAGAGAAACTGTCCCAATTATCTTCATAAAGACCTCTCATAGCCCTCTGATCCTATTATAAAGCCATCTGTTTATTTTAAATCGTTAAGAGTTCTGGAACATTCATTTGGGAATATATGCAACAATTCAAGAGTGCAATCGACAATATAAAAAATTTTTCTAAGCCTATAATCCCAGCACTTTGGGAAGCCGAGGTGGGCAGATCACAAGGTCAGAAGATTGAGACCATCCTGGCTAACAAGGTGAAACCCCGTCTCTACTAAAAATACAAAAAATTAGGCTGGACACAGTGGCTCAGGCCTGTAATCCCAACACTTTGGGGGGCCGAGGCGGGCGGATCACAAGGTCAGGAGATTGAGACCATCCTGGCTACCACGGTGAAACCCCGTCTCTACTAAAAATACAAAAAATTAGCCGGGTGTGGTGGCGGGCACCTGTAGTCCCAGCTACTCGGAAGGCTGAGGCAGGAGAATGGTGTGAACCCAGGAGGTGGAGCTTACAGTGAGCCAAGATAGAGCCAATGCGCCCCAGCCTGGGCGACAGAGCGAGACTCCTCTCAAAAAAAATAAAATTTTTTTCTAAATCACATCAATACCAACACAAAGGAGAAGTAAGAGAACCAGTGTTTTCTGCAGGATAAAAACAATACAAATTGGATAAAGGCAAACCACTCCATGAAAATTTACTATCACATATAAATTAATAAAAGCTCTGGACCCATGCGAAAAACCACAGAAAAGAAGGTATAAGGTGGCTGCTGACACCAATAAATATAATTTGCATAGTGCTATAAGTACATTTGTCACATACTAATTTAACTCATGAGGTTCATATTCCAATACAATTCTATGGATTTAGAAATTAAAGGCTGCGCGCAATGGCTCACATCTGTAATCCCAGCATTTTGGGAGGCTGAGGTGGGTGGATCACCTGAAGTCAGGAGTTTGAGACCAGTCTGGCCAACATGACAAAACCCTGTCTCTAGTAAAAATACAAAAAGTTAGCCAGGCGTGGTGGTGGGCACCTGTAACCCAGCTACTTGGGAGGCTGAGGCAGGACAATCACTTGAACCCAGGAGGCATAAGTTGCAGTGAGCCAAGATTGCACCATTGCACTCCAGCCTGGGCAACAAGAGCGAAACTACACCTCAAAAAAAAAAAAAAAAAGAAATTTAATTAATTAATTAAAGAGAATAAGAAAACTTAGGCATACACCATGTAAGTCGCAAAACCTAAATTTAGAACAGTACATACAGCTTTAAATTCAATGACGTATTAAACCCTCTATCAGGAGTTAAATAACTGAATAGTTCCCAGTTTCTTGAGATCTGTTTAACTACACAAAATAATGATTTTGTCAATTCATTTTGATATAAAATGCCCAAGGTTCAACCTCACAAATAAGAACACAACAAGCTAGTATGAAATTCCCAAGGCTTTTAGTATTTATTTTCCTACAGCTAGGATAGTGATTATTCCCCAGGATTAAATAAGTAATACCAAATTTTATGTAATATGACTTACCTGTTGACTTGAAAATTTCACTTTTGGATTGTTATCTATCTCCCATAAACCTTCATTAAAACCTTTTCTTTTATTTGGTTTGCCATACTTTTCCTTATTTTCTGAGTAAGGAAATATATCCTTTGGTCCTAAAAAAGCACTAAAAAAGAAGTGGGGAAGATGTGAGTGCAAAGCAAACTCAAATCCATAATTTATTAGATAAGACATTCTATTACACAATTATCAAAAATACAGAACCTAAACTGCATTACAAATCTTAAATAAGTTAAAGGGCAATTAATAATTCCAAATACTTTTATTAAATTCAGTAACAAGCTACTATTTAAATCCATAATCCTATTAAGTAAAACCACAGACGTTGCACAATGTGAATGTACTTAACACTGCTGAACTATACACTTAAAAATGGTTACATCGCCATGCGTGGTGCCTTACGCCTGTAATCCCACCACTTTGGGAAGCTGAGGCGGGTGGATCACTTGAGGTCAGGAGTTTGAGACCAGCCTGGCCAACATGGTGAAACCCTGTCTCTACTAAAAATACAAAAATTAGCCGGGCGTGGTGGCGTGCACCTGTAGTCCCAGCTACTTGAGAGGCTGAGGCAGGAGAATCGCTTGAACCCGGGAGGCGGAGGTTGCAGTGAGCTGTGATCACCCCATTGCACTCCAGCCTGGGCAACAGAGTGAGACTCTGTCTCAAAAAAAAAAAAAAAAAAAAGGTTAATTCAATAAATTTGGGTTTTTTTAAACTACAAACTTTGACACATTAGCATTAATCAACACATTTAACTGCACCCCAAATATAGTTTCACTTCAAAATAACTTCATATATTATACAACTCACAAAACTATCGTGTTTTTAAAATAATCAGTGAGTATGTTAAGAATTTAATTTTACTGAATAAGGGAATCAGACATATTATAACCCATTCATTCATATATGTACTATCAATTTTTGCTATCTGTGGTAGTAATGTTCTATAAAGTCACTGTGAAAACTGAATTAGCAAATACACAACCATTGCTCCTAGGGGAAATACAGGGTTAGGTTCCTGTAATCACAAGGTTTTCATGAACCAATCAATACATAAATTCATTTTATATGTGTTTCTGTTTAAAGACACCTTATTTAATACAGACTGCTAACTCATTAACACTGAACTCATAGCCAACAGCGTATGTAACATGCGCTTTCTCTGTAAAGCACATTATAACCTCACACTTAGCAACACGAAAGAACACTTTAGCATTATACTTGGGAGCTAGTTTAAACAGCAAAATGACCAACAAAAACAAAAAAATGCATGGCAATAAACAGACTGCAAAAAAGATACTTGCTTACAGTATGAGTGCTGAAAAAAGAAGGCAAGCATTCCCTTGTACAACCTCAGCTAAGAATGTGTTGTATCAGGAGACTCAAGTGTTTCCACTACTCAGTGCATGTTTGTGAATGACCTGTACAACAAGTACTACTGATCTGGGCTTACAAATAATTTTGGTGAGTAGGTACATTTGCAAATATGGAATCCACAAATAACGAGCCTCAACTGTTTGCATATGTGTGTACATATATACACAGATAGTTCTTAATTTACTAGGAGGTTATGTCCCAATAAGTCCACTGTAAATCTAAAATATCTGAAGTCAGAAATCCATTTAAGTACCATGAAAAACCCACTCTAAAGTCAAAAAATCTAAGTTGAACCACTACAGGTGTGTTAGTCCATTCTCACGCTGCTATGAAGAAATACCAGAGACTGGGTAATTTATAAAGAAAAGAAGTTTAATTGACTCACAGTTCCACACGGCTGGGGAGGCCCCAAGAAACTTACAATCATGGCAGAAGGCACCTCTTCACAGGGCCACAGGAGAGAATGCATGCAAGCAGGGAAAATGCCCGACGCTTATGAAACCATCAGGTCTCATGAAACTCACTATCACAAGAACAACATGGGGGAAACCACCTCCATCATTCAATTACCTCCACCTGGTTCCGCCCTTAACACCTGGGGATTATTAGAATTCAAGGTGAGATTTGTGAGGGGACACAGAGCCAAACCATATAATTCTGCCCCTGCCCCCTCTCTCAAATCTCATGTCCTCACATTTCAAAACACAACCATGCCCTTCCAACAGTCCCCATCCCCCAAAGTCTTAACTCATTCCAGCATTAACTCAAAAGTCCAAGTCCAAAGTCTCATCTGAGGCAAGGCAAGTCTCTTCCACCTAGGAGCCTGTAAAATCGAAAGCAAGTTACTTCCTAGATACAATGGGGGGACAGGCATTGGCTAAATACACCCATCCCAAATGGGAGAAACTGACTAAAACAAAGGGGCTACAGGCCCCATGCCAAGTCTGAAATCTAATAGGGGCAGTCAAGTTCCAAAATGATCTCCTTTGACTGCATGTCTCAAATTCAGATCATGCAAATGCAAGAGGTGAGCTCCCACAGCCTTAAAAAGCTCTGCCCCTATGGTTTTGCATGGTACTCAACACGCCTCAGGCTGGTGTTGAATGTCTGCAGCTTTTCCAGGTGCATGGTGCAAGCTGTCGGTGGATCTACCATTCTGGGGTCTGGAGGATGGTGGCCTTCCTCTCATAGCCAGTGCCCCAGTGCGGACTCGGTGTCGGGGATGCAACCCCACATTTCCCTTCCACACAGTCCTAGCACAGGTTCTCCATGAAGTCTTCGTCCCTGCAGCAGACTTCTACCTGGACATCCAGGCATTTCCACATGTCTTCTGAAATCTAGGCAGAGTTTCCCAAACCTCAATTCTTGTCTTCTGCACATTCGCAGACCCAACACCATGTGGAAGCTGCCAAGGCTTGTGGCTTGCACCCTCTGAAACAACAGCCTCAGCTATACCTTGGTCCCGTTTAGCAAAGACTGGAGCAGCTGGGACACAGGGCACCAAGTCCCAAGGCTGCATGCAGCAGGGAAGGCCCGGGACCCAGCCCAGGAAACCATTTTTCCCTCCTAGGCCTCTTGTCCTATGATGAGAGGGGCTGCCAGGAAGGTCAATGGTATGCCTTGGAGGTGTTTTCCCCATTGTCTTGGTGATTAGTGTTTGGCAGCCAGCTTGAATTTCTCCCTGCAAAATGGGTTTTTCTTTTCTACTGCATCATTGGACTGCAAATTTTCCTTTTATGCTCTGTCACTTCCTAAATGCCTTGCTGCTTAGAAATTTCTTCTGCCAGATACCCTAAATCATCTCTCTCAAGTTCAGAGTTCCACAGATCTCTAGGGCAGGGGCAAAAAGCCACCAGTCTCCCTGCTAGAGCAGAGCAAGAGTGATCTTTACTCCAGTTCCCAACACGCTCCTCATCTCCATCTGAGACCACCTCAGCCTGGAGTTCATTGTCCATATCATTATCAGCATTTGCGTCAAAGCCATTCAACAAGTCTCTAGAAGTTCTCAACTTTCCCACATTTTCCTGTCTTCTTGTGAGCCCTCCAAACTGTTCCAACCTCTGCCTGTTACCCAGTTCCAAAGTCGCTTCCACATTTTCAGGTATCTTTACAGCATCACCCCACTTTCTGGTACCAATTTACCATATTAGTCAGTTCTCGCACTGCTATGAGGAAATACCCAAGACTGGATAGTTTATAAAGAAAAGAGGTTTAATTGACTCAAAGTTCCGCATGGCTGGGGAGGCCTCAGGAAACTTATCACGGCAGAAGGTACCTCTTCACAGGGACGCAGGAGAGGGAATGAGTGCAAGCAGGGGAAATGCCAAACACTTATGAAACCATCAGATCTCATGAGACTCACTATCACCATAACAGCATTTGGGAAATTGCCCCAATCATTCAATTACCTCTACCTGGTCCTGCCCTTGATGTGTGGGGATTATTACAATTCGAGGTGCAATTTGGGTGGGGACACAGAGCCAAACCATATCAGTAGGTCAGGGACCATCTGTACATATATATTTAGATACATTATCCGGGATGGACCCTGTACATCTCCTCCCCACATCAGTGAGTCATATAAGTCTGTCAGTTCTATAAAGCTAGACATAAGTATGTTGATAATTTTACTATGACAGCTGATATACATATACTCCCCAAAGCAACAGGAAAATGGAACTGATACTTATTTCCTCTGAAATGTACTAAATTTTAAAATTATTACTATCATTAGATACATATCACAAATTCCTGATCTGCTAAAATTCTTTAAGAATTAGGGAACTAATGAGTACAGTTAACATTCTAGTTAGAATTTTAAAAAGGCTCTAAAATAAAATTTCAATTAAAAGACTTAAGAGTTCTATTTAAATATGGCTGGGCGTGGTGGCTCATGCCTATAATCCCAGCACTTGGGAGGCCTAGCAGGGCAGATCACCTGAGGTCAGGGGTTTGAAACCAGCCTGGCCAATGTGGCAAAATGCCGTCTCTACTAAAAATACAAAATTAGCCAGGCGTAGTGGCACACACCTGTAATCCCAGCTACTTGGGAGGCTGAGGCAGTAGAATCGCTTGAACCCGGGAGGCGGAGATTGTGGTGAGCCAAGATCACACCATTGCACTCCAGCCTGGGCAACAAGAGCAAAACTGCATCTCAAAAAAAAAAAAAAAAAAAATACACACATACACATATATAAAAAATCAGGGTATATAAAAGTCAGCTTTATTATTTAAGTTCTGTAACATTCATTGTATCCATGTATTTTAACTGCACATCCCATTTTCAAAGTAATATTATTATTCTAGGATTAAGGCAAACCAATAATTTACCAAATTTACTTTGGAGTTAAACTGAAATCATCTCATTCCATCAAAAACTGAAGATTTTACTAGACATCATTAATTCCTGTCCATAATCTCAAACTAGAAAAATTAACACATTTAGCTCTAACAGTATAACATTCCTCTTATGTAACAGGTTTCAAATTCCAAGTAAATGACTTGAGTTAAACCTCCATGAAAACATATTTCTGGTCAGAACAAACCCAATTCAACACAAATTCTCCCTCCTGAAAAACCAGAAAAACAACAGTAAAGAGATTATTTTAAAAGTATAAACTCTTAAAACCAAACAAGGCAGAAATAAAATTTGGAAGCTAAAAAGACAACTAAAGAAGTTGAATCTTAAGCACCCTCATTTACAATTTAAAATCCCCAAAGGGCTCAAAATTGGGGTCACCAGGAACTTCAGGAGTAGGAAAAGACCTCAAAAATAATTACAGGAAAATGTTTTAAAACCTCAAATATTTATTTTTTTTTAAAGATATGGCTCTAAGTCTAAAAGCCACAGAAGACTGATCTACCACAAAGTTACTGTATAAAAGCTAGAGTTAAATTTTTTTACATGAATCATTTTTCTTAACCTCAAAAAAAGCAGTTCTTAAAAAGGACCATGCAAGGCAATCTTAATAATCAATGGGAAAAGTTACGATTGTTCTGTGACCTTTAAAAATTGTCAGAATATTAAGTAGTCTATTACTGACGGTTATGTAAATGTATAAGGAAATGAAATAGTAAAACCAATACCAACTTAGTATGCTGTAACTTAGAACATTAGGAACACTGATATTAAAGTGTATCATTTCTTTGTATTAAAAAAATCTATCAAGAATAGTTTGAACAGTGCTTGCTTTCTTCTAGTGATATTTATTATGATATGGAATGCGTCTATCTTCTATGCCTTGGCAAATTGTCATACTCCTAAGTTTAGATCACATTCCAATATTTTATCCTTCATGCTTTCAATGATGTGAAATATCCTCAATGTTTTTTGTTGGTATCACTTCTATTAATAGGATATCTTCATATTTTCCACTACAACTACCTTTTTCATTTATGTTGATAAGCTTGCCTTCACTAAGTTTCTCTGGCTGGACAATTAGTGTCTCTCCAACTGCAAACCATCTATATTCACAAGGTAAGCTATTTATTCTATTATTCCATTTATGTTAAATTCAAATTTCCCATCTAGCATTATGATTTTTGCTGCACTATCATCTTTGTTGACCAATTTCCTCGTTTATTTTGGTAAACTGTCACATGGTGACATCATTAGGAGACAGAGGCCAACTATACATCCCACTGTGCATGATTTTGAGAAACCAATGCATGGTGACCAATCACCAAGAAGCTTTGAAAGTGACATTATATGCACCTGTAATTTACATCTTAATTTGTGGGTTGAAAGACTAGCAGCAAATGTTGTAGTTTATGCAATTAGTTAATATGGCAGGGTAGGTGAAATTTTAACCATGTTGTTAGTGGACTGTTACTTAGCTAAGTCATGGCAATTGAAATTTGTGCCTACAGGAACTATGTAAAGCTAAGGACTGCCTATATATACCCTTCTCTCTTCAAGCTTTGAGTTTAAATTCCACTTTTAACAGACAGCAGTATTGCCATTCCTGCTTTCTTTGTGACATTGTATCATTGCTTGCTCTTGTTTTGTTTGAGCTTTGTCTCACAAAATAAGACATAGCAAAGTGGTTTATTAAAACAGAAAGTCTTAACAGAACTATATTCATAAAATGTAATGTTTACATTTAGTTTTATTCACACCACCTCATTTTACATGTACCTTTTCACTACAATTGGTTTTTATTCTTAACTTTGCTAAGTAGGTTTTTTAAAAAATTCACCCCTTGCTCCTACTCCCAGATTCAGATTTACAAGTTGTACCTTTCATTATTAACCATAATGGTTCAACTGATGTCATACATAAATTCACGTATCTTAATATACCAAAAATTAAATAACTATGTTCTTCCAACTGAAAAGACTTTTACAAATGTAAATTCATGTTAAGTACATAAGATTTTTAAATTCGCACACTTTTTTTTTTAGTTCACATAATTCAACATCATTAAGTTATCCAGGAAATGTAAATCAAAAATCACAATATACTACCGTCACTCCCACTCAGACGGCCAAAAAATAACAAATAATAACAAGTGTTGGCAAGGATGTGGAGAAATTGGAACCCTCCTACAATTGCTGGTGG
Organism: Pan troglodytes; assembly: GCF_028858775.2. Taxonomy (NCBI): domain Eukaryota; kingdom Metazoa; phylum Chordata; class Mammalia; order Primates; family Hominidae; genus Pan; species Pan troglodytes. Next base: position 100,408,539 of record NC_072409.2, on the reverse strand, counting down.
GAATGTTAAACGGTGCAGCTGATTTGGAAAGTCTGAGAGTTTTCTCAAAACGTTAAACGTGAAATTACATCTGACCCAGGAATTTTCTCCTAGAGAAATGAAAACTTATGTTCACAAAAAAACTTGGACACAAATGTTCACAGCATTATTCATGAAAGCCAAAAGTAAAAATAACTCAAATGTCTATCAAGTGATGAATAAATATGGTAAATCAATATAATGGAATATTTGACAATAAAAAGTAGTAATGTACTATCACATCCAGGCTAGAGCACGGATGAACCTTGAAAAACATCATCCTAAGTGAGAAAAGCCAGCCACTGAAGACCACACGTTCTATGATTCCTTTTTTTTTTTTGAGACAGAGTCTCGCTCTGTCACTCAGGCTGGAGTGCAATGGCGCTATCTTGGCTCACTGCAACATCCTCTGCTTCCCAAGTTCAAACAATTCTCCTGCCTTAGCCTCCCAAGTAGCTGGGATTACAGGCATGTGCAACCACGCCTGGCTACTTTTTATATTTTTAGTAGAGATGGGGTTTCACCATGTTGTCCAGGCTGGTCTCTGCCCAAAGTGCTGGGATTACAGGCGTGAGCCACCGCGCCCGGCTGATTCCATTTATATGAAGTGCCCAGAATAGGAAGAAAGTAGGTTAGCTGCCACCTAGGCCAAGGTGGGAAAGAAGATTGGGTAGAAATGGAAAGTAAATGCTAATGAATACATGGTTTCTTTTTGGAGAAATGAATTATATTTTAATAAAGCTGTTAAAATTTTTTGACAATAACATATCCTATCAAAGTAAACTAATCCATAATCTCACCAACTAAATCTACTGTTTTCAGCCCACTTATTTTTATATATACATATATAACTATGCAATTTCAATGTATATGATACAAACTTACTCAAAAGTAGACCTCTTTAAAATGAGTATCTTTTTATGTCAACAATTACTTAACACCTACACAGTATTTCACTGAATAGCTAAACCTATTGTTGGGCCATTTTCCATGTCAAATTTTATATTATAAAATCACACTGCTATAATAAACATATTGCTCAATCTCTGCACCTATCTTCACAACAAATTCTAAGAATAAGTGGGTCAAGCCGGGAATGGTGGCTCACATTTGTAACCCCAGCCCCAGCACTTTGGGAGGCCAAGGCGGGTGTGTCACCTGAGGTCAGGAGTTCGAGACCAGCCTGGCCAAGACGGCAAAACCCCATCTCTACTAAAAATACAAAAATTAGCCAGCCGTGATGGCGTGCACCTATAATCCCAGCCACTAGGAAGCCTGAAGCAGGATAATCGCCTGAATTCGGGAGGCAGAGATTGCAGTGAGACAAGATCGTGCCACTGCATTCCAGCCTGGGTGACAGAGTGAGGCTCCGTTTCAAAACACAAAACAAAACAAAAAAACAAAGAGTAAGATATGCTCAAGACTGATGAACTCTTAATGAGACTCAAAAATGACAGTAGATGGAAAAAAAAAAAAATCTTCCTTGGGCACGCAGTCCGACAGGTTTGGTGAACAGGGACCAGATTAGTTTTTCGACAGACATCACTATACTACTTCCCAAGGGTACAACCTTGTGCAGCTGTGGTTTTGATTCATTCTTCAAGGCATTCCACTTTAAAATTACATATAAAAAAATCCTTAATATGCTAAGTAAATGCAGGATATAATTATACATAATATCAAATACCAAAAAATTGTAAGTCAGTCTGAAATACATCAAAATGTTAACAGTAGGTCTGACTGATTCATTCTTCAAGGCATTCCACTTTAAAATAACATACCAAATGCTTAACACGCACACAAAAGCAGGGCATAACTATATACGACAGAAGCTCCTTTAAAAAATGCATAGACAAGTTTGAAAAAAATACGTCAAAATATTACCAGGTTTAGGGGTTATTTCTAAAAAATAGGAGAAAAAAGGATTTGTTTCCTTCTATATATATTTTTTTAATTTTAACAAGAAAAGATACACATTCAAGGTAACTTACCCACCAAATTCCAGAGCTGAAAGGAAACTGAGGGATCACCAAAAACCTCATTTTAAAGGTTTAAAGGGGCGCCTCTGCCCGGCCGCCCCTACCGGGAAGTGAGGAGCCCCTCTGCCCGGCCAGCCGCCCCCTCCGGGAGGGAGGTTGGGGGGGGTCAGCCCCCCGCTGGGCCAGCCGCCCCGTCGGGGAAGTGAGGGGCGCCTCTGCCCGGCCGCCCCTACCGGGAAGTGAGGAGCCCCTCTGCCCGGCCAGCCGCCCTGTCCGGGAGGGAGGTGGGGGGTCAGCCCCCCGCCCGGCCAGCCGCCCCGTCCGGGAGGGAGGTGGGGGGGGTCAGCCCCCCGCCCGGCCAGCCGCCCCGTCCGGGAGGTGAGGGGCGCTTCTGCCCGGCCGCCCCTACTGGGAAGTGAGGAGCTCCTCTGCCCGGCCACCACCCCATCTGGGAGGTGTACTCAACAGCTCATTGAGAACGGGCCATGAAGACAATGGCGGTTTTGTGGAATAGAAAGGGGGGAAAGGTGGGGAAAAGATTGAGAAATCGGATGGTTGCTGTGTCTGTGTAGAAAGAGGTAGACATGGGAGACTTTTCATTTTGTTCTGTACTAAGAAAAATTCTTCTGCCTTGGGATCCTGTTGATCTGTGACCTTACCCCCAACCCTGTGCTCTCTGAAACATGTGCTGTATCCACTCAGGGTTGAATGGATTAAGGGTGGTGCAAGATGTGCTTTGTTAAACAGATGCTTGAAGGCAGCATGTTCGTCAAGAGTCATCACCACTCCTTAATCTCAAGTACCCAGGGACACAAACACTGCGGAAGGCCGCAGGGTCCTCTGCCTAGGAAAACCAGAGAACTTTGTTCACTTGTTTATCTGCTGACCTTCCCTCCACTATTGTCCTGTGACCCTGCCAAATCCCCCTCTGCGAGAAACACCCAAGAATGATCAATAAAAAAGAAAATAAATAAATAAATAAATAAATAAATAAATAAAGATTAGAAAATTAAATTCAAAAAGACTGACTCAGGCAAGGTCACCTACCTATTAAAACAGCAGAGTCTCAACTTGCAGTGTTCCTTAAAGAGGTTTTGGACTTTCCTTTAACCATTGTAATACAGTCTTTGAAACATCTCCTAATAAAATATTCATGCTATTTCTCTGTATGTACGAACTCAGACCTCAAATACCAATGTCAAAGCTTGTAAGAGTCAAGACTGATGTAAAACATTCTAAGAAAACAGGAAATCATTAACTGAATTCAATACTAGTTTTATAATACTGAGGCAGCTCAAATGCTACAATGTGTTTCTTACATGGCACACACTTTGAAGCCCTAAGTGTGTACATGTGCATTCCAATTTTCCTAATGGTATATAAACAAAGACAAGCAGTTATCTCTCTTAATTCACTTTTTGTGAATAATATGAATACCCACAAGAACACACACAAAAATTCAGTTGTTACACAACTAGAACTCTTAAAAGAAACAAGTCACAGGCCAGGCACGGTGGCTCATGTCTGTAATCCCAACACTTTAGGAGGCTGAGGTGGGAGGATCATTTGAGCCCAGGAGTTCAAGACCCGCCTGGCCAACATGGTGAAACCCCATTTCTACTGAAAGTACAAAAATTAGCTGGGCTTGGGGGCGCGTCCCTGTAATCCCAGCTACTCAGGAGGCTGAGGCAGGAGAATCGCTTGAACCCGGGAGGCAGAGGTTGCAGTGAGCCAAGATCACGCCACTGCACTCCAGCCTGGACCACAGAGCAAGAGACTCTGTATCAAAAAAAACAAAAAAAACAAAAAAAAAAAACAAAGTCACATACACAAAACAGGAAATCAGAGCCAAATATATGAAGCTCAAAACTCATTTAAGTGTTGCCAAGTAATATTGCTAAACAGAAAAATTCCATTTTTAACAACATATTGATTCTAACTTGCTGCTTCATTTCTACATTACTAAATCACAAAATATGAAAGTTTATTATAAATATTTTATATTTTATAATAGCATGTATTAGTCTGTAACAGAAAAATTATTCAACAGACAACTGAATATGCACGCACTACTTGTCATGAACCTGCTGGTAAAAAGAGATCAATAGGGCTGGGCGTGGTGGCTCACGCCTGTAATCCCAGCACTGTGGAGGCCGAGGCAGGTGGATCATGACGTCAGGAGATCAAGACCATCCTGGCTAACACGGTGAAACCCGGTCTCTACTAAAAACACAAAAAATTAGCCAGGTGTGGTGGCGGGCGCCTGTAGTCCCAGCTACTTGGGAGGCTGAGGCAGGAGAACGACATGAACCCAGGAGGCGGACCTTGCTTTGAGCGGAGATTGCGCCACTGCCACTGCACTCCAGCCTGGGAGACAGAGCAAGACTCTGTCTCCAAAAAAAAAAGAGATGAATAAACAGTTCATCTCATTATTTGGTGTAAAATTTAAGAGAAACCATACAAGTCCCACACCAATATGTGCAGCTATGAAACTTGTACAGAAGAACTAGTGTAGAAGAAAAAAATCCTATCCTAAGATTCATTATTTTCTTCTTGTCACCACTATCAGTACCTCTGCACTGACCTTCACTCCTAAAACTATATATTAGACGGGTTTTAAAACAGCCTGTGATGTATATTTAAAGTTCCTAAAACTGAGCACCCAACTTCTTTGCATTAAGACAATTAAGAGCAGTAAGGAGGAAAAAACAGCAAAATATCTTTATTTAAATTTTCTAGACTTCTAAGATACAGAGCTAGGTAGGAATATTCCCTGAATTAGCAAAGGTAGTTAGTCACCAAAACTCAAACTGAGCTTCATTTCAATTTAATAAATACTACTAGAAGTCTTGGAAAAATGGGTAAATCCCCACAACTCTTGTTCCCAAAATGAAATAAAAGTTTGCCAAAGCTGAACATTTTAAATAAATAATAACTACTATTTATTTAGTGTTTAATACATGCCAAGCATTGTTCTAAGCATTATTCATGTCATGTCTTATTTGCATCCGAAGATTCTGAGGCAAGATAATATTATCCCCACTTTACAAATGACAAAAAAAAAAAACACAAATATAAGTAACCTGCCCAAGGTTATATGGCAGGTAAATGGCAGTCAGGATTCAAAAACAAACTTCTGATCTAGTTGCTCTACATAAACGTTGGCTAATGGACAGCAAATGCATAATCAACAAATGACTTTATCTAGTGCACAAAGCTTTCAATCACCAAATATTTATTTAACAGCTACTAAGTGCCAGGCACTTAAGTTAATGATGACAAGATAGACAAGGTCCCTGCTGATCCAGCTCTTCGAGTGTGGGTGAAAAAAAGAGAAAAGGGGAAAAAAAAAATTCAGTCACTGTTGCAATGGGGAAAATAAACACGAGGAGGAGGATGTGAGCTAAGATCTAAATGACTTCAAATATCCGAAGGCATAACCTTCCCCGCAAAGGGAAAACAAAAGACCTGAGATAAGATGAGGCTTATTTTTACAATAGAAAAAAGCGGTGAAAAATGTAATGAGGCTGGAGAGGTAAGCATGGGCTAGTTCGTATAGGTTTTTATAAATATCATTTGTAGGTAGTTTTTGGTTTTGATTCACTGCTAATGTTAAAATAGGGAGTCACTGAAGGTTTTCAGTGAAATGACATGATCTGATTGAGATATAAAGATCTCTTTGACTAGACAGTTGTACCTCTGTATCCGTAAGACTGTGGATTATCCTTCCTCGACCCCTGCAGATACCAAAATTCACAGATGTTTAAGTCCCTTATATAAAACAGCATATATATATATATATATATATATATATATATATATATAACACACACCCTCCCATATACTTTAAATCAGGGGTCTCCAGCCCCCTGGCCAAGGACCAGTACCCGTCCGTGGCCTGTTAGGAACCACGCTACACAGCAGGAGGCAGGCATTACCACCTGAGCTCTGCCTCCTGTCAGATCAGTGGCAGCATTAGATCCTCACAGAAGCACAAACCCTACTGTGCACTGCACATGCAAAGGATCTAGTCTGAGTGCTCCTTATAAGAATCTAAGTAATGACTGCTGATCTGAGGTGGAACAGTTTTCATCCCAAAACCATCCCCCCAAACCCCCGTGGAAAAAACTGTCTTCCACTGCTGCTTTAAATCATCTCTAGATCACTTATAATACCTAATACAATGTAAATGCTATATAGTTGTTACATTGCATTAAGGTAATAATGACAAGGAAAAAAAATCTATACATATTCACTACAGACATAACCATCTTTTTCCCCCAAATATTTTCAATCTGTGACAGGATGACTCCATGGATACAGAACCCACAGATACAGCAGGCCAACTGTATATGAAGAGTGGAAACTGAAACCAACATAGAGTAAGCGCACTATTTTTAATTTTTTTACCCCCCAAGACAGGGTCTTACTATGTTACAAGCCAGATTTGAACTCCTGGGATCAAGGGATCCTCCTGCCTCAGCCTCCTGAGTAGCTGGGACTACAGGCATGTCCCAGTGTGCCCAACTTAGGACATTATTTACAGAAGTAATTACGCATGGACTTGAATTATACAAAGATGACCAAGAGCGGACAGATCCGAATGCATTTGAAAGGCAAAGAACAAGATTTGCTGACTGACTAGATGTAGAAAGGAAGGGGAAAGACTATAATATGTAATCAAGGATAATACCAAGACTTGGCTTCAGTAAGAATTGAGTCTATGTCATTCCCACTTACTAAAAATCTGTCTGAATATGTTAGGTTTAAAATATCTAGTACATGGTCACGGTTAGGGCTCACTGTCTAATATTCAAAACTTGATTGCTGAACATTTACTATGAATGTCCTAAGTAAAATCAGACGTCTGTAGGCCAGGAAAAGAATGCAGTTACAAAAGAATTCTGCTCTAAATTAACAATTAAAAAATCTTAATCTATAAACCAGTTACGAATTAGTACAATTTCCAAATATACCTTTCTTCTAGTTTAGCAGACTACTAAACTATTTATGCAAAATCCAAACTAAAAAGTTCAAACAGGCCAGGCACAGAGGCTCATACCTGTAATCCCAGCACTTTGGGAGGCCAAGGCAGGTGGATCACTTGAGGTCAGGAGTTTGAGACCAGCCTGGCCAACATGGTGAAACCCCATCTCTACTAAAAACACAAAAATTAGATGGGTGTGGTGGCGGGTGCCTGTAATCCTGACTAGTTGGGAGGCTGAGGCCGAGGAATCACTTGTATCTCGGAGGTGGAGGTTGCAATGAGCCGAGATGGTGCCACTGCACTCCAGCCTGGGCAACAGAGGAGACTCCATCACAAAAAATAAAAAAATAAAAAAATAAAGTAGCCTGTAATCTCAGCACTTTGGGAGGCTAAGGCAGGAGGATCACTTGAAACCAGGCGTTGGAGACCAGCCTGGGCCATGTAGCAAGACCCCATCTCTAAAAAATAATAATAATAAAAAATACAAAAATTAGCAAGCTATTGCAGTTATCAGCTACTTGGGAAGTTGAGATGGGAGGATCACTTGGGCCCAGGAGTTCAAGGATGCAGTCAACTATGATCGCCGCTGTGCTCCATCCTGGGCCATGGAATGAGACTCTTGTCCCCAAAAAAAAAAAAAACTTCAAATAACTACCCTCCCAAATTTTGAGGGGAAAAAAGATCATCAGAGACCTAGTTTCCAAAAATTAGTATTTTTTTGTTTGTTTTTTAGAGACAGAGTCTCACTCTGTTGCCCAGGCTGGAGTGCAATGGCACAATCTCAGCTCACCACACCCTCTGCCTCCTGGGTTCAAGCAATTCTCCTGCCTCAGCCTCCCAAGTAGCTGAGACTACAGGTGCACACTACCATGCCCGGCTAATTTTTGTATTTTCAGTAGAGATGGGGTTTCACTATATTGGCCAAGGTGGTCTTGAACTCCTGACCTCTTCATCCGCCCGCCTCAGCCTCCCAAAGTGCTGGGATTACAGGCCTAAGCCACCACGCCCAGCCCAAAAATTAATCTTAAGTACAAAAGAAGTCACCACCAGACCAACATACATATGGGGCAGCACTGCTTTTCCAAAGATAAATGGTATAATCATAAGAACACTAAGGCAACAACCAAGTGCATTTTGAAATGAAAATTCAGTATTGTCAGCTTAACTTTAAAGTTAAATTCATTTGAATTCCTTGAATATATCCTAAATTCTTGAATATTAGTAATTCATTGTCTTCATTAACTATCTAATTACCTATTAACCAAACAACAGTTTAGTTATTTAGTTTAGTTTGTTTTGGTTTAAAGTGTACATATATTTATAATATGAAAATCCTTTTAAATGCAGGAGAAGGGATAATCATTCCTCTTCTAAATTTAAAATAGTAACGTAAGAATGGACTGTGTATTCTGTAAGACTATCAGGATATATAGAAGTATAAAATCTGTTCCATTCCAGCACTTTAGGAGGCCGAGGTGGGCAGATCACGAGGTCAGGAGATCGAGACCATCCTGGCTAACACGGTGAAACCCCATCTCTACTAAAAATACAAAAAATTAGCCTGGCGTGGTGGCAGGCACCTGTAGTCCCAGCTACTCGGGAGGCTGAGGCAGGAGAATGGCGTGAACCCAGGAGGCGGAACATGCAGTGAGCGGAGATCATGCCACTGCACTCCAGCCTGGGCAACAGAGCTAGACTCGGTCTCAAAAAAAAAAAAAAAAAAGAAAAAACCTGTTCCATTTCAGACAAAAATCAGAATTAAAGACTTTTAAGCTTACAAAACTGAAAAATGCTAAGGAATGTCCACTCACATTACTACAGTATTTCCAAACTTCAATGTAAATCAGAATCATCTGGAAGGCTTATTAAAACAGGTCTTTGGCTCCACACTCACAGCTTTATTCAGTAGGTCTAGAGTAAGGCCTAAGAACTTTTTTTTTTTTTTTTTTTTTGAGATGAGGTCTGCAGTGGTGAGATCTTGGCTCACTGCAACCTTTGCCTCCCCGACTCAGGTGACGGTTCCACCTCAGCCTCTGGAGTAGCTGGGACCACATGTGTGTGCCACCACAAACGGCTAATTTTTGTATTTTTTGTAGAGACACAGTTTCACCATGTTGCAGGCTGGTCTCCAACTCCTGAACTCAAGTGACCCTCCCGCCTTGGCCTTCCAAAGTGTTGGGATTACAGGTGTGAGCCACCACACCCAGCCAAGAACTTACATTTTAATTAAAGTTCGCAAGAGATGCTAATGGTGCTAGACCTGACAACACACTTTGAAAAGCCCTACTCTAATATACACTGCACCATTTTCCATTAAAAGATACTTTTGTCCTCTATTAAATTTACTGAAGAGTTTCTTTAAAGTATCCCATGGAATCAGAAACTTATCACTTCTTAAAAATTATATTGTTATATATAGAATACACTTGAACCTAACTCTAATTATGATGAAGGCCAAACCAATTCTGGATCCAAAGTTGTATTTTTTAAAAAACTTATTATGAAATATTGTATGACACCATTCAAATAAAATGTCCAGAACTGGTAAGTCTATACAGACAGTAGACTAGTGGTTGTTTACGGTTGGAGAGGGGAAAGTGATCATCAAAAGGTTATGATAGTCAATATACTAAAATCTACTAAATATACTAAAATCTATTGAAAATCACTTTAAGCAGGTGAACTTCTTTGTATGTAAATTCCATCTCAATAAAGCTATTAAAGACATTGTGTGAAAGTTTATACAGTAGCTAAGCAACTTTAAACCAAATATTGCCATTGTAGCCACTCTTAGGAATACATAATTCTAATCAGAATAGCAATAGTTTTGTTTCTCCTCATCCCAGGTAAACAAGACTACCAAAATTGTCACAGACACCAAACTTCAAGTCCAAAATCAACCAGATTATATAGTATTTCTAAGGCCATTAAATCATAGGTACGTAGGAATATTCTTTGGGAAATTAATGGTAGCCTCCGGAGTGATCCCATGCACTTGGCAGTAACATACGTCAACATTCAGCTGCAATTTTTGAAAAATTTGCTTCACATCAGTTCTCTGCCCACATACCCACCAGAGGCAGCAGAGCTTCAGGGACCATATAAACACATGGAGGGAACTAGCTAGACTTCCTCTTCTCACCTTCTCCACAATATACACAGTTTGCATATCTGATATCATAAAACCAAAAATTAGGTACCAACTAGTCCTTATAAAAAGCACTTATTTTACTGTATAGGAATATCAGATCACTTATTAAAACTTTCCTTATGTATTTTCATCCATCAATCATTCTTATTGCTCAGAGAATTTCTACTTTCCTTTTTGGTTAAGGAAATATCAATTCCAGTAAAAAATAAACCTATAGCATCTGTAAACGCTACCTTAAAAATAGAGACTTAAAGACTCTTTCCAAAGTTCAAAGATTTTAAAGTTTCCTATTACCTTACGATTTCCCCCTTGAATTAATGTCTACTGCCTAACAACCCTGTTAAATTAGCTCTGATTTGCCTTTAAAGCTAACAGGACTTACGTCTCATGAGTTCCAAAAAAGAAAATGGGTAGTTTGTTTGTGGGTGGCTTTACAGCTCCATCAGGAACTTCGTCTACCTAAAAGAAAAGTGAGAAAAATTAAAATATTTTAAATCATACACACCTCAACATTTATCTGAATAAACGAGAGCACAACATCCAAAAGGGTTCTGTTATAAAATGGGCCAGTTCTGCAGGCCCATAATCTCCTATCTCCAAATCTGAAACCCAAGAAGCTATGAAAACCAAAATTTCTGTCAAAACTCATTTGGTGGCAAAACCTGGACTGACATTGAGGGTATCAGTCATTTCTTTTATCCACCTGTTTCCACTGTTGTTTCTTTGCAGACATGTTATCATGTGCTATTCCAGACCGCACCAGCAGCAAAATATATGGCATATGTACTCTCCCTGCCTTCCTAAAATCCCAAAATTCTGAATTGTTAATCATATCATTTCAGGTAAGGAGTCTGAACCTATTTGACAACCCTAAATGTTAGTTCTGCAGGAAATCTATACAAATAACAGACTAACGTAAAAGTAGACATTGACAAAAGTTTAAATCAGTACCTCCCAAAGTCTGAAAAACTTACTATGAAAAGATCCTTCACTAATGTGCCTGAATCACATGAGGCTACCTGTTCCTTTTTCACTGCTCTTTCAACCTTTTAAATTATGTAAGGAAGAAATCATCAGGTGCTGTCACGTCTTAACATATCCATAATACTTGTTACTTTCCTTCATCAATAAAGGAAAAGCAGACCTCAGGACTAAAGCAGTACTATCTAGCTAGAATTTAACAACATGTCGGCCAGGCACGGTGGCTCACACCTGTAATCCCAGCACTCTGGGAGGGCAAGGTGGATGGATCATGAGGTCAGGAGTTCAAGACCAGCCTGACCAATATGGTGAAACCCGGTCTCTACTAAAAATACAAAAATTAGCAGGGCACGGTGTCAGGTGCCTGTAATCTCAGCCACTCCAGAGGCGAATCACTTGAACCTGGGCAACAGAGGTTGCAGTGAGCCGAGATCACGCCACTGCACTCAAGCCTGGGTGACAGAGTGAGATCCTGTCTTTAAAAAAAAAAACAAAAAAAGAATTTAACAACATATCTATTTTAAATGTCATGATTTTCATAATTTCAAAAACACTTCAATTTGAAAATCAGCTGACTTTGTTAAGAAGGGGGTTGACCATCAGAGGACCTACTATCCTCTGTAAGCATTATGGTGTTGCAGAAAAAGACCATGAGGATGACTGAACTGATTTGTGAGGGAAGTCTAAAGGCTTTCACACACCAACAGAATCATTACCACCCAATATCTCTAGGGACCTATTTCCCCACTTATATGATGAAGATCACACCTGTTATCTCAACTTTGTGGGAATGTCCCGATAATTGCAAAAATCCTTAATCCCTTAAGAGATCATTTCTGTTAACCCAGTTCATATGCCTCTTTCTGCTAGCAAACAGCTTAAAGAGTTTATGCAAATACCTAGCACCTATAGCCTTTAGCAAATGCCGGGCAAAATTTAAGTTGATTTTTTAAATAATTGTTACTGGTAAACGATGATGTACATGAATGTTTAAGACTTAAAAATTAATGAAGTTTGGGACATGTAGACAGAAATGTTAAAGCAAAAATTGCAACAAGAGGTGTCACCTTTACAGCTCAGACTTTAAATATGGACTCTAAACTCTACAGCAAAGATTTCAAATTTTTAAGAATGAAGAAGATAGAAAAAGGAATGTAACTGTTGGACACAGAATACACCAACACTAAATGGAGGTGTTTCTCAGAAAAAATGATGGGGAAAAGGGAAAAGACAAACACTTCCCTTCCAATCCAAATGAACTTGTTAAATGTAGAACTTGTTAAATAAGGAAAACACTCTGGTCTTCCAAAGGCTACCCTATTTTATTTTCAGTAGCACTCTTAGTCACTTAACATATGAGCGTGGGGAGGGTGATTTGGGAGATTTTTTAAACATTTCCTTTGGCTTTTAACTTCACTGTGGCATGCAAATCGGAATATAGATCTATTAGACAACCTCATATTTTCAAACACCTCAAAATAAACAAGGATACCTCGAAGACCATGAAAAAGTATATCAGAGGGGCCTTAAACCTGATCAGTTTCCCTAGGCTCCATTTGAACGTGAATTGTGTTTTATAGGTGCATCATATGTACTACGGACTATGGAGGGTATAAACAAATTCCATTTAAGGTTGTTGCCCTCGGTCTCACAATATATTTGGAAGTCAAAGCATACACAGAGTAAGAATTAAAACAAAAGATTATCACGAAAGGAATAGATTAGAATGTAAAATATACAGACAAGGATTATGACTAAGGATTGTTCAAGTAAGACTGCACCGAAAAGGCAGACTTTATAGGCAAGGAAAAAAGCTTTGGAAGGAAACTTGTGAACAGGAGTTTACGTAGAGCAGCTAGATGGAAGAAAGTCAAGGAACAGTGATCATTTTACACTTGGATGGCACTCTCAGCTCCTAGACAGGACTCCGTTATCTAATGGGTGTTTTCCACCATTCCTCTGCTGACATAACTAAAACTACAGAATTTAATTATTTTTAAGAAATACATTTTCAAAGGACAGTAAATTAGTCGAAAATAAATGGCTTGGAAAAATAAAACTTCAGAACCCCATGTAAGTACATTTTTAAAGGATCTTGAGTTTACCTAATCTAATGGATTGCAACATATCTTAGGTCCTATCTATCACTGTTTGAGAACCTGGGTACCACCATAAACAAAAAGACCCCTTTTTCTAAAAATGGAGCGTAGATCTTTAAACAGTCTCAATTCCTAAATGTCACAAAACATCCTGGGTCCTTAATCGTTTCTCTGTACCACTAGATGTGAACTGGGGAATCTGGTCCACACCTCCTTTTTGCCTATTGGAAACAAAAAGGTAAAACAACTTCTTCAAGGTCATAAACATCTCAAATAAAAAAGGAGAAATGAATTTTCTGGCCCTTCCTCGGTACTAAACTACTGTAATACTTTCAAGAATATCCAGTCCTGAATCTCTGTATTAAACAAGCAAATCCAGAAGGCCTCATCAAGTACAAGGTATTTTTTTTAAAACCCTGTAAATCCAATTTAACCACATACGCACTTAGCTGACATCCAAGTGTTTGTGTGTAATCTGCACAAATTCCATTGATATTTTGTACTTGATCCAAAACTATGGAAATGTCAATGTTTCACTAATTTTTAAACAAAAATTCATTCTTCATTATTTCACCTACAATGGAACATTAACTAGCAACGCATTTAAATATTTCCTAGGAAGAAAATCTGTCCAAGTCTGCCAATAAACCATAGGGAAATACACAGGTATGTAGAAACGTCTAGATTTTCATAATTACACGGGAGATTATTGGGCAAAAAACTAAAATGAAAGGTCAGGTTACAAATGAGACTAAAGCGAGGGAGAGAAAGGACAGAAGAAAAAATAAAGAGACACGGTGGGCAGCAGGCCTCTGGAGAGGAGGGTAGCACTGCTAAGCGCGAGGGCTACAAATCACTTACTCGAGCTGGCCAATGGGGATAACCTTTCATCTTGGCGAAGATGAGGTCTCCAGGTTTGAAATCGCGAGTCATGTTTCGGGGGCGAGACCGGGGGTCCGAAGCCCGGGAGGCGGCGAGGAGATGCGGCGGCGCGGGGATGCGGGCCCAGCTACCGGGCCCGCGGGCGGGGGAGGATGCCTCGGGGCGTCCCGACGCGCCTGCTAGGGAGAGCACCGAGGGCGGTTAAAGCGAAGAACCCCGAAGGGAGGGGCCGCAAGGGGAGGGGGAGGGGAGCCGGCGGGTGGGGGTGGGAGAGCGAGGGGAGGGCCGCCTCCCGCTCCTCCCCCGCCAGTGCGCTGCCTCCGCGCGGGGGCAGGTCCTCCGCCCCGCCACCGAAGAGACGCCACCACCTGAAGCAGGGATGCTGCCCGGCCACAAATCGCCCGTCTGCCCGCCCCATCTTCCTCCGGGCTTTTTCCACCGAGCTTAAGCCCCAAAAGGGAGGGGGTGCATGGGAGAGAAAAAGGCAGGGATTCCAAGAAGCGAGCGGCCCCCTTCCGCCCACGCAAGGCCTCCCCCGCAACCTGCTGCCCAGCGGCTGCAGCCTTGGCCCCCTCGGCTCCCGGGCGGGCCGCGTCCACTTCCCCGCTACAGCCAGGAGCGACGCCACCGAGTGGGGGGGCGGGGCGAGTCCCCGTCGCCCGCTCACCTGCCGGGGCCGCGGGCGCCGACGCTGCGGTTGCTGGCCGGTCGCCTCTACCCGCGTCCACGCAAGCCACCTGCGCCACCAGCTGCCGCAGAGGCGTCTCAACGGCTCGGAATCGCAACCGCGCCGCCGCTGCCGCCGCCGTAGCTGCGCTGCTCCCGCGCGGCTCCCGCTCGGCGCCCGCTAGCACTGGGGCGCGACCAACTGTTTACCGAGAGCGGGGGGATGTTGCAGCACCCGGAGAAGCTGTGTGGCTCCGAAGCGGATTTTCTGGAAACCCTACGTCCCCAAGTTCGCTTTCATGTAACAGGTGCATGCAGATGGAGAGGAAGACGCAAGCGAAGAAGAAAGGACTGGGCGAAAATAGCTCGGCCTGCCGCAAGTTCCCCCTGCGGTTTGCGGAGTGGTCGGGCCCGGCCCGCCCCTGCTGGCTTCTCTGCGTGTGTGTATTTGTATGTGTACTGTATGTAAAAGGCGGGGAGGGAGGAAATGATTGTTGTGGACGCGGTTTTGGGGGCGGGTATCCGGGCCTCTCTCCCTTGGCTGCGTGTTAGGGAGAAACTGGCAGTAAAGCTTCATGTTCTTGTATCGTTTCCCAGGGTGGGGAGGTTTGAATGCTGCTTTTGCGCGGTTTGCATCATCCAAAAAAGAGGAGCTGTACGAAAACCCTAAGATGAAATTGGAGCATGCGGCGGTTGCAGGGTGTGCTGCATCTAGGCCTCTTGCACCTCGCTGAATGGGCCTCGTAGTCTCCTTTTCCTTGAAATTGTAGTATGAGAGAGCCCTATTTCATTTCTTTTGCATTTGCATCACCAAGAACTATTAAGAAAAATGCAACCCTACTGAATGCAAAATGCGAAGGGTAGAAAACAATGACAGGAAAACAAACCTTTTAGATAGGATGTGGGTTTGGGCCCTAACTAAATTTTAGCTGCATCTAAATTTTATTTCCCTAGTAGAATAGGAGCTGGTAGGTGGTACAATGTGTAAGTGTTACTACACCTCAAATATTTTCTCTCTTAAAATGCTCTTCAAGGGATTTTAAAGGTTAATTTTTTGATCCTTTAGAGAGGCTGAAAATATTTTTAAAAAGAATGTTAAGACATATAAAAATAAGAATAATAAGACATATATTAGCACCTAGATAATACTGTTTTAAATACGGGACTCAACTGGAAATGAATTAGGAAATTTTTTTTGAATTGGTAAAAATTGAGAGTTTTTTGAAAGCGATACAGCATGTCTTTAAAAAGGAATGAAAGAAGACAGTCCCAAAGTAAAATGTCCTGTAAGGAGTTTCGAGAAACTAAGTATACCTGGGCAATATGCAGAGAGTTCCAAGTGGAGCAAAAGAGAAATTGGCAGAGGAGAAGGAAGGGTTGGTGAAATGTCTTGAAGCTTCTCATTCTGAATTTGAATTTAATGTGTGTAGTAGGAAGCTACTATAGGTTGCTCAGCAAGAAGGGGGTAAAAATGATTATTTAACCAGTTCTTGATGTTTCAAGGTAGATGTTAGTAGAAAGAGGCTGGGGGTAACTGGAGTACTCATGAAATGACGCATTTCTCAGTGAGAATGGTGACTAAGAAAAGGGAAGGAAGAGCACAACTAAGTAATTACACAAAGGAATGATTGTCAGGTGTTGGCTATAAATTATGCATAGGAAAAGGTGGAAAAAGATGTATTGAAGAAAAGCTCAAGATACAGAGTAAGAGAGACCAAAGCAGCATCCAGCAATCTTTTTTTTGTGTGTATGCACTTTATTTGTTCTAAATCCTGTAAGGCCTTGCTACTTCAAGTGTGGTCCAAGGCCCAGCAGCAAGGGCTTTACCTGGGAGCTCAGGTAAAGCTCAGACCTTCCCCAGGCCTTCTAAATCATAATCTGCGTTTTAACAGGATCCCTAGGTGATTCTTACGCATATTCAAGTTTGAGAAACTGCTTTAGAGGATACCTCAGACTGTAAAAACTTCAAACTAAGAAAAACAGATATATAACAAGTTATAATTAACGTTAAAGATAACTTTTTATTAGTACTAATGGTAGGATTAACAGGTAAAGAGGGGGTAGTTAGTGTTAGAGGGGACCTCAGAAAAGAAATAAAAAAGGGAAAATGGAAAAGCATTGATGTTTTAGTATTAGTATTTTCTGTTGTTGTTGTTGTTTTAAAAAAAGGAAGTACCATACTTAGCTCCTGCTGCCTTTAAGTTTTGTCCGCTTCAACCTGTGGTAGTTTGTGAACCACAGGAGATACCCTTTAAACAATAAAGGCAAAACAGGTGGTGGTTTAAGCTTCCAGAGAACAAAAGCCCAGGATCCCTGGGAGCAACAGTTCTGAATCTGAGAGGAAAGGGGGAGGGGAGGGGAGGGGAGGGCAGGGGAGGGCAGGGAACGGGGAAGGAAAGCTGGGCACATCCTAGCCACTTGGGAGAGCTTTTCTGTGCTCTTTTCCAGCTATGCTTGGTGCAGCCCTCTCCCATAGTCAGCCTTCTTAGTGGGGATACTTGAAAAAGTATACCAAAATGGAGATCAGAGGAGCAATGGGAAAGTTATAAGGAGAAAGAATGTAATTTCCAAAACAACTGAAGCAAGGGGAGGGGGCAGGAAAATCCAAATGAGTTGAGGCAGGAACTTGGCCTACATTATCTCATTTAACCCAAGTGCCACTATCCCCATTTCACACATGAGAAAATAAGCTCACAGAAGGTAAGCAGCTAGCTTGCCCAAGATCACACATCTAGTCCAGGCGCTGAGGCAACATTCTAGCCCCTCTGGCTACTTGCCCATGCCTTTTTTGTGATCCCACATCGCCTCTAGGTGGGGCAGGGAGGCAGCAAGGCTGAAGGAGGAGTGGCTTATAATTAGAAAAAGATGCTGGAAGGAAAAGCAGCCCAGTACTTACTCTTCCACCTTCCACCTTTGGGCTTGTAAGTATTCCCAGCTTCAAATTTCCTAACAACCTCCCTCCACACCATGCCATTCCCCAGCTTGTCCCCAGCACGAGACCATTCTGTTTAACTCCTTCTGGTCCTAAAAAACTCAACCCAAAAATCACCTCTGGAAAAGATGTGACCTAATCTTAGAGTAACATAGTTTCTTATTTACACTCTTTCCTACTAATCTGTAAACTGCTTAGAAGTAGGCACTATCTTATTCATCAGTGCAGGTACTCAATAAAAAAAGCGCCGGACGCGGTGGCTCATGCCCGTAATCCCAGCACTCTGGGAGGCCAGGGCAGGTGGATCACGAGGTCAGAAGTTCAAGACCAGCCTGGCCAACATAACATGGTGAAACCCCGTCTATACTAAAAATACAAAAATTAGCCGGGTGTGGTGGTGTGCGCCTGTTAATCCCAGCTTCTCAGGAGGCTGAGGCAGGAGAATCCCTTGAACCTGGGAGGAGGAGGTTGCAGTGTTCCAAGATCACCCCACTGCTCTCCAGCCAGGGTGACAGAGCGAGACTCTGTCTCAAAAAAAAAATTTCTTTTCAAAAATATTTATTGAGTGAATGAGAGGGAGGGGCAAGTGAAAAACCCCAACAGACTCATTAATCCTTTAGGATGAAAAAACAGGTAAGTATGACACATGGAAGTGTTTTTGTTTTGACTTTATGAATTTTTCTTGTACAGTACTTAAAGGTTAACCCTTTAAGAGCAGTGACATTTTTCATTCACTACAAATACATTCATTTTAACTATTTTAATGAAAATCTTTCTAAATGAGATCTTCATTCTAAAAAATTAGCAACAATCTCTTCCTTCGTATCTCTTGCATAATTTCCTACCTTAATACACGGTGTTAGTGATGCACCTTCAATTTATTGGTATGAACAGGTATTGAACTGTTTTCTCGTGTTATATGTTAATCCTTATGATGGGGAAATAGTGGGAAGTTAGCAAGAATATGGGGGAAAATAAAGAGCATTAATCAAAGAGCTAGTTTAGTTGGGGATGTCATAAATCCAATCTAGGTCTCGCTTCCCATGAAAATCAATAAGCATTCAAAGCTTTGACTCCCAGGTGGGCAAAAACCAAGAAGTACTAGCTTATGAGCTGGTAGCTAGGTTTACTGCTGAGCTGGTTTACCAATGTTTAGAAGAGAGTTGTTTTCAGCACATGAGATAAGAGAAGTCTTAAGGAATCTGAGTTCTCCTTAGAAAGACTAGAAAGAAGCAAGGCAAAGATAGAGTTTGACAGTTGACCTGTGAGTACTATTAGTGCCTTTTGTGAAGACTGCCTAGACTGTGGGCCGTTCCAGTGGGAATTTTTTTTTTTTTTTTTTGAGACGGAGTCTCACTCTGTCACACAGGCTAGAGTGCAGTGGCGCAACCTCGGCCCACTGCAACCTCCACCTCCTGAATTCAAGCGATTATCCTGCCTCAGCCTCCCGAGTAGCTGGGATTACAGGTGCCCACCACCACACCTAGCTATTTTTTTTTTTTTTTTTTGTATTTTTAGTAGAGACAGGGTTTCACTATGTTGGCCAGGCTGGTTTTGAACTCCTGACCTCAAGTGGTCCATCCACCTCGGCCTTCCAAAGTGCTAGGATTACAGGAGTGAGTCATCGCACCCGGCCTTTTTTTTTTTTTTTTCATTTTTTTTTTGAGATGGAGTCTCACTCTGTTGCCCAGGCTGGAGTGCAGTGGTGCAATCTTGGCTCACTGCAACCTCCACCTCCTAGGTTCAAGTGATTCTCCTGCCTCAGCTTCCCAAGTAGCTGAGATTACAGGCATGTGCCACCATGCCCGGCTAATTTTTTTTGTAGTTTTAGGAGAGAGAGGGTTTTGCCACGTTGGCCATACTGGTCTGGAACCCCTGACCTCAGGTGATCTGCCCTCCCCGGCCTCCCAGAGTGCTAGGATTACAGGCGTGAGTCACCGTGCCCAACGTCCAGTGGGATTTTTAAAAAAATCACTAGATGACCTGATTACTTCTCATCTCAGATACTTGGTTTGCTTCTTTCTTACATCTCCATCTCCAGTCTTGGTTAAGGCTTCTCTTACCCACATGTGTATATGCCATACTCCTCTTTGACTCTGCTGCCTGATTTTGCCTTTTTCCCTGCTTCATCTTATTCCTTTGTCTACATTCTTTCTCATTTTCCTCCGTGTGCTTACTCCATGATTTTGGTGTGTGAAGTGTGTAGCTTTGAAAGTAGAATGATCTCTTGCTCTGGTCAATAGACCTACCAACCTACTGATGTCTTTTATTGTCTTTGTACCATTGATTCTTCTAGGTCAGCTTTCTCAGAGTGTTTTATGAGAACAGTAGTATAGCTTGAGAAGTTAAAAGGCCTGAATTAGGGAAAAGGAAATTCTATAGACAAGTGAATTTGAGAAACACAGAGTCAAAGTTGCATGGCTTTCTTTAAAGTAAGACATCTCAGAGCTGTTAATATATTAAATTTGCTTTATGAATTTCTAAAATGGGTTTTTAGCCATCAGTCCAAAGTTATTTGATAATGGAACTCCCCTTTCTTTTTTCCTGGAAAACCGTCACCTAGGACTAGTGATGGTAAATATTGTACCATGCAGCATTTTGGCGATGTGCTTTCTTATGAGCTTATTGATAAGCAGGGGATGTGAGGTTGAGCTCTGATAGCCAGACAGACACCAGAGGCTTTACTTTAAATGCAAATTTAATGTATCTTAATATTTAGAAAAAGTAACTCAGGTGCTCGATGTTCAATTACAGAGAAAAAACTAATAGTTACCACTTTGATATGACATAAGAAAAGAGAGCACAGACTTTGGAGTCAAGCATGACTGACTCCAAAAGTGACTGATCATGGCTCTGTCACTTTCCATACGTGCTATTAGGCAACTCTTAACTTCATGTACTTATTTTCTTATCAGTGAAATGTGAATAAGGACACTTGCCTTGGAGGGCTATTGTGAGGATTAAATTAGATCATAAATATATAATGTGCATGATATTAGTATCTTAGCCATGTTTACAACCTAGGGGGAGAAATAAGTAATTGTCTTCCATGTATGTATAGGATTATGCTATGACGGGGTCTAAAATCCAGCTAGATGTAGAGGGAAAAGTTCTGTATGAAAACTTCACTTCTAAGGACTGCTGGATGACAAATTACTGGTTTGACTTTGCTGTTTGGGGATTTTTTTCTTCTTCTTGGATTGGTCTTTTATTATTATTATTATTATTATTATTATTATTATTATTATTATCTGAGACAGGGTCTTGCTCTGTTGCCCAGGCCGGAGTGCAACGGCCTGATCTCGGCTCACTGCATCCTCAAACTCCTAGGCTCAAGTGATCCTTCCCTCTCAACCTCTGGAGTAGTTGGGACTACAGTCGCATACCACTATCCCCAGCTTTTTTTTTTTTTTTAATTTTTTGTAGAGACAAGGTCTCCCTATGTTGCCCAGGCTGATCTCAAACTCCTGGTCTCAAGCAATCCTCCTGCCTCGGCCTCCCAAAACTGTAGGATTATGGGCATGAGCCACAGTGCCTGGCCTGGTTTGGGTTTTTTTGTTGTTGTTGTTTTTAAGATTTTATTTTTTGAGAGCAGTTTTAGATTCATGGCAAAATTGAGAAGATACAGATGTATCCCATATGCCCTCTACCCCCACACATGCATAGCCTATATCATTATCAACATCCCCCACTAAAGTGTTACATTTTTTATGATTGATGAAACTACATTGACATATTACCCAATGTCCATAGTTTACATTAGGGTTCACTATTGCTTCGTGCCTTCTATGGGTTTGGACAAATTTATAATGACATGTATCCGCCACTGTAACATCATACAGAGTAGTTTCACTGCCCTCAAAATCCTTTCTGCCCTGCGTATTCATCCATCCATTCCCCAAGTCATGGCAACCACTTATCTTTTTACTGTCTTCATACTTTCCCCTTTTCCAAATCATACAATATGTAACCTTTTCAGAGGCTTCTTTCACTTCATAATCTGCATTTAAGTTTCCTCCATGGCTTGATAGGTAATTTCTTTTTAGTTCTGAAACATATTCCATTGTCTGGACATATTTTATTGGTTCGAATATTCACCTACTGAAGGAAACTTGGTTGCTTCCAAGTTTTGGCAATTATGAATAAAACTGCTATAAACGACTATGTGCATGTTTTGTGTGAACATAAGTTTTCAACTTATTTGTGTAAATACCAAGTTCTGTAATTGCTGATTCATATGGTAAGAATATGTTTCACTTTAAGAAATTGCCAAACTGTTTTCCAAAGTGATTGTACCATTTTATATTCCCACCAGCAATGAATGAGAGTTCCTGTTGCTCCACATCCTCATCAGCATTTGGTGTTGTGTTTTGGATCTTGGCCATTCTATTAGATGTGTATTAGGTATCTCATTGTTATTTTATTTTTTATATTATAGCTCATAACTTATTAGCTCCTCCACAGTGGTTAGTAGAAGATTTCTGCTTAAGTATGTTTTATATGTGTCCTTTAGTGAAGAAAATATTTGTTAAGACATCAACCTAGAATAATATGGAAACCTAAGGCGGCTTGGAGAAAACAGTGTTTATGTACAGATTACAAAATATTTCGAAAATACAAAGTAGTAGCAATGAATTTTTTAAATTTCCATACCCACAAATTACCCTGTTAAAATGTTTGTGAATTATCTTCCAGTCTTCATTTGTATAGATTTTTTTTTTTTTTCAGGCAGGGTCTCGCTCTGTCGCCCAGGTTGCAGTGCAGTGGCACAATCACACCTCACTGAAGCCTCACCCTCCTGGGCTCAAGCGATCCTCCCAGACGGAGTAGCTGGGACTACATGTGTACACCACCGTGCCTGGCTAATTTTTTATTTTTTATAGAGAGGAGGTCTCTGTGTTGCGCAGGCTGGTTTTGAAAACTGGGCTCAGGCAATCCTCCTCTCTTAACCTCCCAAAGTGTTGGGATTACAGGCATAAGCCACCACACCTGGATTTTTGTATAGATTTTTAAAGATAGTTTGTAAATATTGTTTTGAAATAAACTTTTCCTTTTTGAATAATTTTATTTTATAGACAAGTTACCAAGATAGTACAGAGGGTTATTTTATACCTTTTGCTAAGTTTTCACTCTTGTTAATATCCTATATTAGCATTGCAAGGGTGTCAAAATTAAGAAATTAACATATCTGCAACACTGTTACCTAAACTACTGAGTGTATTTGTATTTCACCAACTTTCCCATTAGTGTCCTCCTTCTGTTATAGTATCCTGTCCAGGATACCATATTATTCTGAGTTGTCGTGTCCTCCCGGTCTTTTCCGGTCTATGGCAGTTTCTAAGTCTTCCATTGTTTTTCATGATCTTGGCAGTCTTTTTTTTGTTTGTTCTTGTTTTTGTTTTTGTTTTTGTTTTTTTGAGACAGTCTCATTCTGTCACCCAGGCTGAAGTGCAGTGGCGCAATCTTGGCTCACTGTAACCTCCACCTCCCAGATTCAAGCGATTCTCCTGACCGTGACAGTCTTGAGGAGTTCTGGCCAGATACACTGTAGAATGTCCCCTAATCTGAATTGGTCTGATGTTTTCCTCATGGTTACACTGGTGATGTGGGATTTCGGAAAGAATACCCCAAAAGTAAAGTGTCTTTCTGGTCACGTCATATCAGCTATATGATATGAACATGACACCACGCGTAATGTGAACCTTCATCACGATTTTGGTGATGTCTGTTAGGTTTCTCCACTATAAAGTTACTATTTTTCTCTTTCCCTACTTAGTCTTTGGAAACAGTCGCTAAGTCTAGCCTACTCCCAGGGGGGGTCAGGGGCACCCAGAAATGAAGCTTCACCTCCTAGAGAGGGGAATATCTCTCTATATATATACTTTGGAGTTCTTCTATATAAAAGATTTGTTTCTTCCCCCTTATTTATAAATATTGTTTTCAGTGACTGAATTACTGACTATACTATAGTTTAGCTAAATAGTCTTCAAATGTTGCACATTTAAGTGGTATACAATTTTTTACTTAGAGAGTTTTGTATTAATAATTTATAATCATATGATGGGTTTTTTTAATTTCCATTTTTTATCTGTAGTGTTTTAAACACATTCCTTGCTCCAAGGAACATATATTTATAATTTCAAAAAATCAGTACCTCTTGAGCATAGGCCTGCATATTTTATTTGACTGAGAACTCTTTTATCTCCAAGATTTTAAACTTGGAGCTTTCTGCTGTGATCGTAATCCAGGCAACTCTCCAGTACTGTTCTATCCATTGAACCTCTTTTTCTCAGTTAACTTGACTTTAGTCATTTTTGCATCCCACTTCACTCAGCATATCCCACTTTCCAGCCTCACATGATGCCTATGACAACAGTCTTCACATTTTTTTTTGCTGCTATAGTTCCCCCTGCCAAACATTTTAAGTTGAAATATAACATTTTTTCAACATTTTAATCATTCCAAAAGATGCGGTTTCTAGCACATTAGAGATACTTTAAAATAAAAATGTTACATGAAGTGTAGTATAAATACCCACAGTGATTTCATAGCCACTATTATTCATTTTCAGAAAAACGTGAATAAATACATCTTTATTCTAAGGAATAAAGAATTCTTGTTCTTTAATAAAAATTTATTAGCATTTAAATTTTTCCATATTTGCTTATTCTCCTTGAACTCTAATTTCCATTCTACTTGTCCTGTAGAATTTTGTTGTAATCCAATACATTTTATATTTGAAAGTACTTTAGGGCCAGGTGTGGTGGCTCATGCCTATAATCCCAGCACTTTGGGAGGCCAAGATGGGCAGATCACCTGAGGTCAGGAGTTTGAGACTAGCCTAGCCAACATGGTGAAACCCCGTCTCTACTAAAAATACAAAAATTAGCCGGGCGTGGTGGCGCGTGTCTGTAATCCCAGCTACTCGGGAGGCTGAGGCAAGAAAATCACTTGAACCTGGGGGGCAGAGGTTGCAGAGAGCCAAGATCACGCCATTGCACTCCAGCCTGGGCGACAGAGCAAAACTCTGTGTCAAAAAAAAAAAGAAAGTACTTTATTGAACCCATCATACTTCTCTATAACAGTAATGTGTATAAAATTGAAATTATCAAGTGCACTTTTTTCTTGTGATTATAAGACATAGATTTTTTCCTCAGATTGTTTTTCATTAAAATTAGTCATATATAGTTGACCAAATCAACATATATTACACATTTTAATACATTATTCATTATGAAAATTATATTGGAAATGTTTCTCTTAAGCAGATGAGTCATGATCAGATTTTTTCTAAGTATAATATTTAATGAAAGTGAAAGGCATAGGTAGTAAATACTACTCAATCTGGCAGTTGCTAGATATTTTAATTTTTTCTTACTAGGAGGTAAAATTTTTTAACTTTTTTTTTTTTTTTTAGAGATAAGGTCTTGTTATGTTTCCCAGGCTGGATTCAAACTCCTGGGCTGAAATTATCCTCTCGTGTCAGCCAGGATTACAGGCACGCACCACTGCCTAGCTTAAACATTTTATAAGATAAAGATAAACTAGAAAAAAAATTACGTGATGATAGGTTCTTGAAATACAGTTGGCTCTCTATCAGCAGTTTCTACATTCGTGGATTCGACCAATCCCAACCCTGATGGAAAAAACAGTACCTGCATTCTGCATTGGTAGAATCCGCGGATGCAGAATCTGGCACCTCCTCACCGCACCCCCTCCATCCCACCTCCCCCTGTGAGTGCTAACTAAGGAACTTGAGTATCCGTGGATTATGGTATCCACGGGGGTTCTGGAACAATCCCCCACAGATAAGGAGGGCCAACTGTGTGTTATTGAATAACACATTCAATTTAAGAGAATCACTTAAAGTTTTACCCTGGATTTTAATCAGTGTATCTGGAAATATTTAGTATTCATGGGAAACTTTACAGTTACATTTTAAGAATCAAGTTTAACCAGTTCATACCACTTCATCTGTGCAAAGATGATTTATTTACCAGCTCTAATGACAAATCTTAGAGATGAGTAGTGAGAACATCTAAAAAGAATTGGCAGGGCACGGTGGCACTTGCGGTAGTCTCAGCAACTCAGGAGCCTGAAGTGGGACAATCACTTGAGCCCACCATCACTTGAGTTCGAGGTTACAGTGAGCTATGATCACCACTGTACCGCAGCCTGGGTGACTGAGCAAGATCCTGTTTCAAAACAAACAAAATTGTTTGTTTGAAGGGAGACTGAGAAACACTTTAATGTTCTATATTTCTTATCAATGCTACGTTTGTTTTGCTCCTGTGGGAGTCTTTCTCGCTCTTTTTATACAATTCAAAAGATAGAAGAGGCAGAACTGGGCCATTTCTGCTTTCTCTTTCCTAGGCCACAAGTGTTGCTAAAGAATGCAGCAAAATCATGTAGGTCCCTTAAGTTAAAATTCATATTAATGTGGCAAGTTTGAATCATATTTCACAAAAGCAGCTATATAAGAAACATTTTATCTATTATGACAAATAACTCTGACTTCAATACTATTGACTAGCAGGAAATTCAGTCTCACTATAGGGTTTCCTTCCTCCTCCTAGAAGTTCACAAGAAGTAGGCTGATGTGCTGCGCTGGGTACATATGAAAGCTTCCTCATCTTCAGACCATCCTGATTGGATGATCCCTTGCATGTCTTGGTAGCCCTACAGATAGCAAAAAAAATGTAGAGAATCAGAAAGGTTAATATGGCTCAATAAAGTATCTTACCACTTTTCCACAAACTCGTAAGATCACTCAACTGGTCCTTCATTAAATTTTGTTTCCTCTCCATTGTATAACCCATTATGACTCTTTCAAGTCATGTCAATACTACTCAAGATCACACTTAACCTTGAATCATCCTCAGTCTTAGCAGATAACCTTTTCCCCATAGAGAAGATCTGCCATCAAGTTCTTCTCAAAGTAATACCTGTCTTTCTTTGTCCCTGCTACCTCGATGGAAAAGTAAAGAATTTCCCTCATACCATCCAAAGTTAATTCTTTCTATTTTGGGGAGTGGGGGAAAGGCAATGCCCTGTATTGCGGAGGATCATGTATTTACTATACCTTTGTTTTCACAATACAAACTCAAGGAAATAGAATTCTGAAAAAAAACTTCACTGTGGGTGTATGAAGAGAAGAAAATGAAGCGTTGTAGGGGCCATGTGTTAGAAAAAAGGCCGAGTAAACACTGCAAATATTGTATTTCTCTCACTGCTAGTCCTTTTCTCGATACCTTCATAATATCTATAAACAAAGCAGATTTTCCTTGCCTTAAACAAAAACTTTCTCTTGAACGTACAGTGAATAGATCTGTGTTTTTTCACTTTTTATTTTGAAATAATTATAGATTCACAGAAAGATGCAAAAATAATACAGAAAGTTCCTTTGAACCCTTCACTCATATCCTCCAATGGTTATATCTGAATTATAGTATAATGACAAAATCAGGAAATTGATCTTGGACGATGTGTATGTATAATTATCTGTCACTTATGACACGTTGTAGATTCCTGCCACCACAATCAAGATACAGAACTATTCCACCACCATGAAGACCCCTAGTGCTACCACTTTAGAGTCATTTTCTCCTCCTCCCAATTCCTAACCCTTGGCAATCACTAATCATTTCTCCATCCCTATAATTTCATCATTTTGAGAATATTATATATATTAAATCATACAGTATGTGGCCTTTTGAGATTGGCTCTCATCACTCATCTTAAAGCTCTTAAAACCTATCCAAGTTTTTCTATGTATCAATAGTTCATTGTTTTTTATTTCTGAGTAGGATTCCATGGTATGAATGTATACAATTTGTGGAACCATCCACCTATTGAAGGACATCGTGGTTGTTTCCAGATTTCCCCTATTACAAACAAAGCTTTGATGAACATTTATGTATAGTTTTTGTGTAGATGTAAGTTTTTATTTCTCTGGGTTAAATGGCCAGAAGTATCATTACTGGGGTGTATGGTAGTTGCACACTTAGTTTTTTAAACTGCCAAACTATTTTCTAGAGTGGCTAAGCCATTTTACATTCTCTCCAAAGATGTATGAGAAATGTAGTTTTTCCTCATCTTCACCAGAATTCGGTATCGTCATTATTTTTTCTTTACACTATTCTAACAGCGTGGTCTTAATTTGCATTACCCAAGTGGTTAGTGATATTAAATATCTTTTCATGTGCTTATTTGCCAACTGTACATCTTCTGATGAAATGTCTCTTCATGTCCTTTGCTAGTTTCCTAACTGGAGTGTTTTTTTACTGTTGAGTTTCAAGCATTCTTTTTTGTTTTTGCCACAAGTTGTGTTTTATTTTCATTATTCATACAAATAATTTTCATACATTTATTTATTTATTTACTTATTTATTTATTTATTTAGGCAGAGTCTCCCTCTGTCACCCAGGCTAGAGTTCAGTGGCGCCATCTCGGCTCACTGCAACCTCTGCCTCCTGGGTTCAAGCCATTCTCCTGCCTCAGCCTCCTGAGTAGCTGGGATTACAGCTGGCTAATTTTGGCATTTTCAGTAGAGACGGGGTTTCACCATGATAGGTTGGTCTCAAACTCCTGACCTCAGGTGATTCACCTGCCTTAGCTTCCCAAAGTGCTGGGACTATAGGCGTGAGCCACAGCGCCCGGCCACAAATAATTTTCTATAATATCCTGGGGCAAGCCAGAGAATTTGGCAGTCCCATTGCGGGTCCCCTCAGAGACTCACAGGTCGGTGGCATGGTTCGGAGAGCCCAGGTTCACAGCGCAGCTTGTGGGGCATGTCCATCTTGCAGGTGGCTGTTCCTCCACATCTCAAGTCGGGGCTCACAGATGACAGTCATAGAGAATCCTCGAGGCTCTCAGGAAATTTCACTCCACTTCTCCTGCTCTGTGGTCTCTTTGGTCATCAGAGTGTCCTTCTGCATCTCTGTGGCCTTCAGTTTGGCCTTATCCAAGCTGGCAATTTCTTCCAGGTCTAGTTTCTGTGCCATTTTCTTACCCACTTTCCCGTTTGCCCTGAGAATACTCTCCAGCGGGGCTTGTGGCTGCAGCGTTTACCCACAACTTTGCCACAAAATATCTCACTTTTATTACTATTTTCACGTGGTTCTAGAATATTGACTTTGGAAACAAAAGACATCACTCTGTTCATAGCATTTTGTTTTTAGTAGTGCTATTTCCATTTGCAAAATATAGTGATTCTCAATCGCTGAAAATGCCAGATCCTAGAAAACGTAGCATTCCTACATGGGATGTGAACATCGTTCTCAAACAGTTGTTGCCCGAAGATTCATTTGACAAATCCGGTTTTTCCGAAATAGACGATTCTGATGATTCAGACTATTTTTATGTTAGTTCTGTTTAGAAATAACTTCAGGAACGGTTTTTATATTTTATTTTCACATCAAAAGTCAGTCAGATTTGCTTCAGCCTCAAAGAGCCTGTTTCTGTAAAATTAAATGAGCACTGGCAGTGAGCTGCCCTTTTTTGTTCTAAACAGGAAAAGGTCTAAAGCAATCCATGGCATCCTGCTCCAACCCTGGGTTCCTGGTGCTCCCACTCACGTTGCTGTGGCAGGCGACCCAGTTTCAAGCATTCCTTATATATTCTAGATAAGAGTTCTTTGTCACACACGTGATTTGCAAGTATTTTCTCCATATGTGTAACTTGTCTTTTTGTCTTCCCTATAGGTCTTTCACAGACTAAAAGTTTTACATTTTGATGAAGTCCAACTTATCAGGTTTTTTTCTTTGATGGATTATCCTTTTGTTTTCATGTCTGAGAACTCTTCATTAAGCCCTAGATCCCAAAGATTTTTCTTCTGTTTTCTCTTTAAAACTTTAGCGTTCTATGTCTAATATTTAACCCTGTGATTTACTTTGAGTTAATTTTTGTAAGGTTTAAGTGGAGGTTCATTTTTTTGTCTATGGATATCTGAATGCTCTAGCACCTTTGTTGAAAAGACTACTCTTGTTTTCTTGAATTGCTTTTTCACCTTTGTCAAAAACTTTAGAATAAGCTTGTTTGTATCTGTAAAAGTTTTGCTGGGATTTTTTTCTTTTTTAAGAGAGGAGGTCTCACTATGTTGCCCAGGCTGGAGTGCTTTGGGTACTCACAAGCAAGGGCCCACTACTGATTAGCATGGGAGTTTTGACCTGCTCCATTTCCAACTTTGTTCAATTCACCACTCTTTTGGCAACCTGGTGGTCCCCCACTCCTGGGAAGTCACCATATTGACCTTGGACTCAATGTGGACACCTGATCACTCAGCATAGTGCACTATAGCCTGGAAGTCCTGGGCTCAAGCAGTCCTCTTGCCTCAGCCTCCTGAATAGCTGGAACTACAAGTATACACCGCACCTAGCCTGCTGGAATTTTGATAGGAATTTAATTTATAAATGTATTATAAATTTAATTATATATACATTTCTATATTACATATTATATAGAATATATAAACAGAAATATATATTTAATTATATATAATTATATATGATATAGAAAAATATATAATATATTTATATATAAATTTGAGGAAAATTTAGGTCTTTACTAGGTTGAGTTTTCTAACCCTTGAACACAGTGTATCTGTTAATTTAGTTCTTTCATTTCTTTGACTGGCATTTTGTGGTGTTCAGCCTACAAGTCCCACACATGTTTTGTTAGATTTACAACTAAGTATTTTATTTTTTGGAGTGCTTGTTTTAATTTCAGTGTTCATTGCTAGATATAGAAATACGGTTGATTTCTTACAGTTTAGCTTGTGTCTCAGACCTTGTTGAACTGACCAATTAAATTTAGAAGGCTTTTTTTCTTTTTCTTTTCCTTTCTCTATTTTTTGTAGATCTGTTGGGATCTTCTACATAAACAGTCATGTTATCTGTAAATAGGGACAACAAATACACTCTGTGTGATTTCAATATTTTTCAGTTTTCTGAGGGCTTTTCTGGCCCAGGATATGGTCTATCTTCTAGATGTTACTTGGGTGCTTTAAAAGATTGTATGTTCTGCTTTTTGTTGGATGGAATATTTGATAAATGTCAATTAGATCCTTCTAGATGTTGGTGTTGTTGAGTTCTTTTTTTTTCTTTTTGTATAAAGATAGGGTCTTACTATATTGACCAGGCTGGTCTCAAACTGCTGAGCTCAAGTGATCCTCCCACCTCGGCCTCCCAAAGTGCTGGGATTACAAGCACGAGCCACTGCACCTGGCCAGAATTCTTTTTTTTTTGGGAGGGGGGTACCAAATTTCTTTATTTGAAGGAATGGTACAAATCAAAGAACTTAAGTGGATGTTTTGATACAACTTATAGAAAAGGTAAAGGAAAACCC